>NW_022639495.1:2042523-2065155 GCF_010583005.1 Odontomachus brunneus
TAACGATGTATATATAAAGTGAATGACTTATCGTTGACGCATTTTTTATCTGTACGTGGTCGTTGAATATTCAAGAGTATTGCTTTCGCCGTGGATACATCGTAAATCATTACCAGGCGCGATAAAAAAGGCGTCGTAGCTTTTACTTGCGTTTCCGTTCGTCGGCAATTATCTTAATGCTAACGCTCGGAAAGTCAAGTTATTATCAAAACGGCGTCATAATTCAACGTGATCGCACGTTTGTTAGCGAGCGAAGCTTATTTTTCCACGCCGGACGCAGAAACTACTGGAAGGGATTCGCGCTATTACGTTGCAACGGCTACCTTTCACCCCTCCCGTGCAATAATTTTTCTGTGTTTACAGCCCGCGAAACATTTTGCCGTTTTTTTACCGCCTAGCCAAATGAGAAAAAGAGAGGAGGGGGAGGGAGCAAGCCTTCTAAGAACGAAAATAGTTGTATTATAATTCGTGATTAGATGCATCAGAGCGTATGCAAGGAGATCAAAATTTAAAGAACTCTAAGTAGAAATTTAAAATAGGAATTAGCTGTTCCTTTATAGACTTTCCTTACTTCTATTAAGGCTTTATAAAGATAGATTTACTTAGATCCTACACAGAGATATTACGCTTCTATAAATTAACGTGCAGACTTGTAAATTTGACTAATTTCTATCTTGGTATGTTTAACTAGACTCTGACTAAAATATCGAATTGAGGCTCTATTTCGCGATATATTTATTTAAAGTATAATAAATTAAATATTTTCTCTTAGCATGCTTATTATAACCAATTCCAATTACAATATTTGTTACAATGTTCTTATTATATATAATATTTTTATTATTATAAACATCATACACATCTTTTTCTCTTTCTCCAAAGTTAATTTATCCATTCATATTTTTATCAAATTCACAAAAAATTTTATATGTCTATCTTAGAGCATTTATGTCAGCATCACAATTCGTGGTTTATTCATGAAAATCTATTCAGAATTTAGAAATCTATCTTGGCCAAATCTGGGTTCTATGAAGAATCTGCGTGCCTACTTTGGGGCATTTTTGGCTAGAGCTACTTAGAGTTCTGAGTCGAAAATAATCTATTTTCAACGATAGATTAATTGATAATAGGTATAATAGATTAATAGATTATAGGTATAAATAGGTAGAATAGATTAATAGATTATAGGTATAAATACAAAGTAGAAATAATAAAATCAAAATACATAATTGAAACTAAAAATGAAGATGCACAATTAAACATTCGTAAAATAAAAAGAAAGAGAAGGTTATGACGCACAATGTAAGCAATGATGATAATGATGATGAAAATGTGCAATGAGAAAGAGTTAGAAAAAGAGGACAGGGAGATAGAGAGAAAGAGAAAGAAATTCATATTTCGAAAGAAGGAAAGAAGGCTACAGTAAACAAGACTGAACAAAATATACGAAATAGTAAACATCAATCGTCAAATCGTGTATCCGTGCAAAATACGCGCTCCTGCGTTCGCGTTCTGCTTAAATGCGACGTCGGGGGTGTGAGAATCGAATCGCGTTAACGCGCACGCAGCCGACTGCGTGCCTATCGGAAACGATCGGGTGAGATTTAACGTCGAGCATTCGAGCCCGTTCCATGAATCTGTTGTTTACGTTATTCCGGAAATAAATGCTGTCCGCGAAAGTACTTCGCCGCCGTCGTTGGGAAACGCAACATATCGTGCGTAGATCCGCCGCAAATCGCGCGTACGATCTTATCACGAGCTTGAAAATATCCCGCCGCGGGTACGATACGTGCGTCTGTCAAGTATTTCACGGGATATAATCGACGTCGTACGACTCGATCACGGCCATTAAGTCGCGCTCTATTCTACTCTCGATACGCGCGCGAACGAGTTTCGGAGCGTTATTTTCTCGTGGCCGACGCGACGCGACTCAGCCAGGCGATAATCGCGCGCGAGCCTGCCGACGCAAATCCATAAATTTTAAAAGTGCGCCCTAATCAACGCGTATTTCACTTCCATTGAGGCGTTCTTGTTGCGGTCGTGTGCTCTCCCCGAGCGATACCCGGAGATACTGTGTTACATTACCGCGCGCATACCAGGCTTACACATCGATCGTATACCGTATCCTTCGTTATCTTTATGCTTTCCGCACGATCTTGCAAGCCGGACCGGTAAGCTGGAAAAGAGACTTCCTATTCCACTCCGTGGTGGCTCTCCGCGGCCCGGTGAATGTCGGGCTCGCGCGAACGAGTTTCGTTATGGGAAATTCTGCAGTTGCGTCCCGGTATCGTCGCGTTAGCGTTAGCGACGGCAAAACGCAGCTTAGTCCGCATGAAATGCTACTGGCCAGCCAGCCAGTCGCCTGGCACGAGGGTTGCACATGCAACAAATATAACTGTCGTCTGTCGCGTTTAATACCGTCGCGAACTAAACACGCGTTATCACAAATGCAATTCGCCCGACATTGTACGGTAATTCACGCGTCCGCGTGCAGAGTAAACGGGGCTCGTCGCTTTGAATAAGGCGTTCGAGGCCGCTTAAGGTAGCTTCTTAAATCTTTTCGCGAGCAAATCTTCACTTTTAGCTAACTTTTCTAGTTCCCAGAAACAAAGTCGCATCCTGAAATATCCGATTATCCCGAATAGATGAAATACAACTCTCTTGTTTTGAAAATGGCGCAAGTTCAGTATCGGAATATTATATTGAGAGAAAATTTATCTAAAAAATAAAAACAATATATAGGGAAAAGTATTAAAAAAGTAACATATTTACTTACACTAGTATAAAATATTTTTCAAATAAGAAACTGTGTTATCTTAAAATCTTATACTGAAAAATAGTAGTTGGACCGACAAAATCAACGATCAGCCATCTTCAAAGAAATATAGCATCTATTGAATAAATTACACGTTCAATAATAAGTAATATTGATATAGTCACTAACCAAATCGCAATCAACGAATCAATTGATACTACTCTCATCACAGTAACTAATGTAATTTATTTACTCTCGACTAAACGTTTGCTTGGACAAATTTTCAAGCAAATCATTCAAAGTTTCATTAACTTAACTACTTTATTTTCTCAGTGTAAGAAAATTTTAACTTTTCATGGTAGCAATTGTTTATTCTACTTAAATAAAAAATAATTTAGATTCAAGTAATTATTATTAATTAACAAATATTATTAAGTAAATGCTATCAATAGCTTTCCCTCAAAGAAATATTTACTATCTTTTAGATATTTTTTCCTTCACTGAACGAGAGTTCCAACGCGACGCGCGAAGCCAGGCGTGCGCGCCATTTCGACTAATAAATTTCATGGAATGCACATTATCGAATAATGCCGATACAATAATCGCATTGTCAAGATGCCGTGTTTATCCGGCACTTCTGCGATCGCGTGGTGCGACACACGCACAATCATCCAGGGCATCCAGGCGAATCGTTGCTCGACCCTACAACAATATCGTCCTGCAAGCGACGCTGCGAACGATCGTTCGTAACGCGTCCGAGTGGCTAATAATCATTTGTCACAAATAATCGGCCGAGCAGTCATCGCGCGCCGGCATACGCTACTCGTATACCGTAATTACTATTCGGATAATTTCACAAACACAACGCTCGAGCGCATTTCCCGCTGCGACGGCAGCACTAGTAACAGCTTCCAGTTGCCGTCGGCTTTGAACATTTTCTAATGCTAAAGCGATTTGGAAGCGTTGACACGTATAGTTGAATGCACTACCTTCGCGAGAAAAAGACCGTTCGTCTATCAAAAAGGCAAAAATGGATGATCAACGACGGGTTAATGTCTGAGGGCAAAAGTAAACGCATTTTATGAAATATACGTACGCGAGCTTTAAAATAAAGCCTACAATTACGGCAGATTAATTTACGATAATTCAATTTTCATCACAACTATGTGTAAGGTAATACTAAAATTTACTGTAAATATAAAACTTTTATCACATATATAATTACCAATATCTGTCCGTTTTAAACCTGGTAAAAATCTCTATGGTTTGCACAGACACCTGCCCACTTATTGTCTAATGTATAAATGCATTCTCATTAATTATAAAAATATTGCGTGGAAACTGAACAAGAACTTGATAGAGTTTTATTCAGTAGTTGAAGCAATTTGCTGCACAAATTTTTGTGGATCAAATTTTTCAAGATATGATATCAATAATTAATAAATCAATAATAATTTACTTTTATAATGTGTATGCACATTATATTATAATATCTGTAGTTAATAAGTTTAAAACACATTTATTTATATTGTTAGAAAGAGTTAAAAATTTTGGTGAATATATTTTTATTTTCTTTTTCGCTTTTTGTCTCATAAATAAACAAATTAAATATTTTAATCTTAGCTTGGCGACTCAAAATATTCATCACACTACTGGAGCCAGAATTTCTCAGGTTTTTACTCGCCGCGAACTTTCTACTTTTTCGCTGCCGTAATTAAAAAAACTTCGCACTTTCGCGACTCTCTCATGCGTGCATCAACGCTATCTTTGACTTCGGATGTTTTTAAATTCTTTCATCACCGACGTCGTAATCCGTCGAACACGTCGTGCCAAGACGTTCAATAATTTGTCGGAAACTGAGAGCCAAGACCACAGAGTCTAACGATAGAGAGAATTGAGGAACATACGCGATTTCATCGTAGACTCGACCCGCGCTCGAGCGTGTCTGCGTGTTATTTGCACGCACCAACTCCTTCCGTTTCTTATTTCACAAATTGCGAGAGACTTGTCGACGCGTTTTCGATTCTTCATGTTTGGCACCGTCGTCCACAAATTTTGTGGATGAAATTGCACACGCGCACACAGGCATGCACGATTAGCGGACGAATATAATGCCATCGACCATCGGTAAACGCTAGACTTTGATCTAGTTGAATGAACACAGTCATGTGTCATAATCGACAATTCGAAGTTAGTGAGAAAAATAACAAAATTACTTCATAACAAAAAAGAAGTAGTTGGAAAGTTCTCTTTCGGAAGTTCTTCATTTCTCTTCAATTTTAATAATATCGCTCGTGACCTTTTATGTCAGTCGTAACATTTTTGAAGAGTAGGATCTTTCATTTCTTGAAAACAAACGTTCTTCTATTAGCACAAATTTTATATAATGAAATAAAATACCTCTTTTACGTGAATTTCGTGAAGATACAGTTAAAAGTCTCGTTTTTGTTCTCTCGTCAGGAAGAAATTATTGCTCAATTATTTTTAAAGTGTGTAAATAATCATCGCGAAACTTCTATTTTACCTTTATTTTCTTTCACTATCTTTTATTCTCTTTATTTCTTCATTTATGTGTGTTTCGCAAAATCCTTCACTGATATAATAGATTTAGTAAATTCGTAAATACCACGAGACCCGAACGAACCGTGCTTTCTCCTAACACGAATCACTTCAATAAGGACGATTACGAGCGGCGACGGTTTAATAGGTCACGCTTCGAAGAAAATCACGCGAATAGATCCTTTGTCTCGCGCGATATAATGACGTGAAGGAGAAAATATAGCGGCAAAGAGAGCTGACGACCAGACGAGCATTACCATTGCACCTGACACGACCCTCCTCTACGGTTTTCGCTGCATTATTGCGCGCGAAACGGATGCGACGAAGCATCGCTACGTTCAATGCAATTCCCCGGGGAGACGAAAACATTATTCGTTGTTTTCACCGGCGAGATCTAAAGGGGTGGATCGTGCCCGCACACGAGAACGAACAACTCTCGACAAATGCATGCTCGGTGTCTGCGGTCGGAATTGCATCGTCGACTTTTTTTTCAACTGGTCTACAGATTACTGACTCTTCCGCGAGCTGTATATACCTAAGTAGAAAGAGCAACTTCTTTCTAACCACTGGCCAGGAATTCTGATCACTGGCTGGTTTCTTGTCAGTTTAGGCGATGCTTGCTTCGTCAATAGCTGGACGATCAAACTAATCAGTTTCTGGCCAATTTCTAATCAAACTTGCTTCTGTACAAAATTCTGTCAAGCAGTTTTCATCATTTGATTCTACATTGTCAAATATTATATTTTATCATTCAATATAAAAGTAATGTAAAACTTGTGCGTTTCAGAAGGTAAGATTTTTTGTTTAAATTCATTCATTATCAAGATGCAGCTTTATTTTTAATTACTATTTTTTCTTGCTTAGTTTTTTATTAGTGCTGGCCAAAAAACACTGGCCAGTATTTTTCTGTTCAGTTTCTGAACAGTTACTGTCTAATAGATCGTAGCCAATAAAAACTGGCCAGTTTCTTGAGTAGTGACTACTTTTCCCTAAAAATTCTTTTACTCGTGTATATGTGGAGCAATTACGCAATATATTCTAGATCTCGAAAATTTACATCAACTATATGAAAATAAAACCGACTATTTCGATGTAGATCATTCCTCTCAAATAATGACACACAAAGAAACACAGAATATTCTTATAAATCGGAATATCTCGGCTTCTCAAATGTACGTTTTTAGATATCAAGTGTAGTTTACGGTAGCGTTATAAGGTAATTCTACACCGTAGGAAATAATTAATCCGCAGTGATATGCGAACAATAATTACTCAAATTACATTCCACCATGTAGAAGCCTACACGTCTCGCAAGCTTGTTCGCGTACCTACGCGTATGTAGATCGCAATATTACAGCGGAGTCGGGGTATATGCTAAGCTACTAGGTAAGAGTGGTGCCGGGTAAAGGGGTGACGACGAAGGTTGCCTTTGTTTGGCTGGAGTGCGCGCGTTTCACCAGCTCGACGAAGTGGCGGCAACAGTGGGGTGGAAAGAGAAAGACAGAAAAAGAGAGGGAGAGAGAAAGAGACCAAAGGAGGGTGGCTCTCTCACGTGTGCGTGCTGCTGTTGCAAGCCCACGCATATCTGAACGCACCCTTGATGAGCGAAAGAGAAGGACAGAATGAGGGGTTGAAGGGACGCGTATGTGTGTATGTGTACAGTCGCGTAATAAGAATACTGTCGCGACGGTAGACAGTCAGTGCCACACCGTGTAGCGCTAACGTTTTATTTATCAGCGCTGATGACTTCACCGTCCTCGCGCCAAGGGTCGCGATTTTTTTCTCAGGGACGGGAGCTGAAAGAAGTTTCGCCACCCTCCGTCCGCGCGCTCGTCGCAATCAGGATCACACACGCGACCGTATCCGTATTCAAAACTCCTGGCATTCTCTACCCGCGTCGCGCCGCTACCCATTAGCGTTTCCGAGGATATTTAGACCGCGAAATGTTGAATCACGACCTTCGTTTGCGTTAACATGTCGCGAAAACGTTTTCCCACTTGCCGCTTTCCGAGTTATTGACTTCGGCCAGGGAGGCGGTCTGAAAAGGGAACGATTAAATTACACGTCTAGCCAGCGGAGCGCGATGGAAAATGTTTAAACGAGCTTGTCCGGGGAAATAGCACGGCTTGGCGCGACATTTGCTTCCTGTCATGTACTTTTATCGTGGTGCAAATTGTATAAATACAGCCGAGACACTGTGTTATTTGTAATCTGTATAAAAAATGTATAAACTGTACTATAAAAATAATACTTATTATACAATTATTTTTTTATTACGATATATAACTGTGTTTGTTGGATATATGGTTTCTTGGAAATAAGTTCTTATTTTATTACTACTCATTTTAACAATAATGACGTTATACTTGTTATACAATTGTTACTATTCTTTTTTACAATATATAACTGTATTTCTTGTGTGTATGTTCTTCGAAATAATTTCTTATTTTATTATATCTCATTTTAAAAATAATAACATTGCAAATAATGAGTTATTTCTTAAGGGGATGCCGGAGCGAGCGACAAACTTAATAAGTATCGATAACGTAGAGCGATCATCAAAAAGTAGAAAACGATATCATTTACCAATGATATCGAATTTATGTACACTGAATTTATGTACACATAAGATACTTATAAAATAAAGACTTATAAAAATCGTCAAATAAGTGCTAACATGATACCGCTATCATCTTTTCACAAATGTTACGCAAGTAAAAGTGTATGCTACGTTGTCATTTCAATTTTCTTACACATAGACGTTACGTAAATGTGAATGTCATGTTGCCAATATTCGCATTTTCTCTAAAATAGGTTCTTGCTACTTTTCTGATGAATTTTTCAAACCGCTTGTGTACTGAGTGCATCAAAGAAAGAGTTTTTAGAGAAGAGTGTTGTATGCGCAAGCGTAGTTTGCGAATAATTTTTTTAAAAAATACGTTACCTATTATTTGAATTTTCAATATAATTAGCAACGGTAATTTGAGATATCATTTTCATTTTGCACTGACCAATGTTACACTTTATTTTCGCATGTAATTTTATCATATAAATTGGAGCAGTCAGTACGCCGTAATTTTTGAAAGATGAAATCAGTGTCACGATAGCAATAATTCCACATCGTTTTTATCCTTGAGGCAGGAATGCTCTATTTCATTTATGCATGTACTTTTACTATACAAAAGCATTTTTAATTTGGTCAAGTCAACACAAAGTAAAATTTGTTAGGAAATGTCGTTGACGTGATACCGAATACCTTTGCAAAACTATGGTCTCGTACTGATTCGACAAAATTAAAAATCCCTTTGCATGGTGAAAATACGTACGAAAATGAAACGGAGCATCCATCAATATGAGATGAAAATGATAAGGAACAGTTATTATCACGATATCGAATCTTTCTGCAAAGTTACTTCTTTCTACTTGCGTCGAATTAAAAACCCTTTTACACGGTGAAAGTACGTGCGAAAATAAAACGGAGCATCCCACGATATGAAACGAAAACGATAAAGAACAGTTACCATCACGACATCAAATCTTTCTGCAACGTTTACTTCTTTTTACCTACGTCAGATGAAAAACCCTTTTACATGGTGAAAGTACGTGCAAAAATGAAGTAGAGCATCCCACTTAATCCGAGAGACGATGCAGAGCAAAATAATCAAACTTCACGTCATTTTCGAAAATACATCTTTGCTAACGCGAAAATTATTTTAAAAAACTGTAAGATATTATTCCAAAATGTACTCTAGATGCTAACACTATATGATCTAAATAACCTGCAGTAACATGACTGACTTCCGGTCAAAGCGCGAGAATCCAATATTCCTACGTTATCCGACGCTGCATTGGATCCAACGTTATGAAACGTTACGAATTGGGATATAGGAAAATTATTTTCAAGATTCTGAGCGTGTTACTGAGGGAGTAAAGTGACATTAACACACATTGTGATCCGGGAGACAATGCAGAGCGATATAGTCCAACTTCATGTTTTTTTCGAAAATACATCTTTGCGAAAGTGCAAATTACTTAAAAAAACTAAAATATTATTCCAGAATTTGTTCTACAAGCTAACATTATATTACCTAATCTGAAGTAACATGACCAAGTTTTGGTCTATCGCAGGATAGGTACTACTGCGCATGCGCAAGAATCCGAATATATTGCTACGATGGATCTAACATTACGGGAGCGTCCTTAGGATATTGGGAAATTATTTTCAAGATCCTGAGCATGTTACTGTAGGAGTAGAGTGACACTAACACACATTGTCATCCATGATACGATGCAGAGAGAAATACGCATACTTGACGTCTTTTTCGAAATTACACTTTCGCAATCGAGAAAATTACTTTAAAAGACTGTGAAAAATTGGCCTAGAATGTGTTCTAGATGCTAACTCTTTATGACCTAACCTGCAGTAACATCACCGACTTTCGGCCCATGCACAGAATAGGTACCACTGCGTATGCACGAGAATCCGAATATACTGCTACGATGGATCTAACGTGGGCGCGATTTTGGGATATTGGGAAATTAATTTCAAGATTCTGGGCATGTTACTGAGGGAGTAGGGTAACATTAAGGTACATTGTCATCCAAGAGACGATGTAGAGCGAAATACGCACACTTCACGTCATTTTCGAAAATACACCTTTGCAAACGCGAAAATTTCTTTAAAAAACTTTAAAAAATTATCCCAGGCTTAACTTGGCTTAACAATTTTGCGGAAACACAAAACACTTCGGTTGCATCTCAGCTTAATAATTTAGCGGTAAATCAAAACATTTTGGTTCGAGTCTCGGTTTAGTCATTTAATTTGTTGTCTTTAATTTGTCGAAACTTAATTTGTCGTCTTGTCAACAACAAACGCGTATGCATAAGAAAATATGTCCGTAGAGATAGTATGTCGTATATAATACGACATAACAAGTTATAAAGTATATTAATCAAATAGTATATATAGAGCATACATATATAGAGCATACATATAAAAAAAGCATGTATAACATATACAAAGCATATAAATATGACATGTTGAAATATATCAGTTTAATGTATCATCAAGAAATAATCCGACGAGAAGGAAGCCTGCCGAGTCGACATTTCAATTGGCCATTATATGCAAGAATGATCCAATTCAAAAAATTATAAGCTTTTATCAATGGATACTCCATTCATATCTTTTTAATCCGAACAAAAAAATTCAAGTCTTATAGATGCTTGAAAAGAATTAAGAAACAGTTCTCTTATTTTTTACCAGTCGCGTCTTTTTGCACATCTTTCTAAGGATTGAGCTAGTCAGTACTTAAAGAAATGGAAATGCTTGACTTATTAAACTATTACGAAAATCAGAGCTAAATTCTTTGGTTGGATCATTGTTACATATCTCCGGCAAATTGCAAATTCCAATTCTTACTTTACTTCCCGTTGGACCCAATGCGATTTACGTCTACGTGCATGCAATCTACGTAAAGTGACGCTTTGTGTCTACTATATGAGCGTCTAAATTGAGCGCTCACCATTGCGCGTCGTCCCACGGTGTCCAGGGTCCACCAGCCATCCTGTCGTTGCATCTAACACTGCAATGGTCCTCACGTCCCACGTCGCCTGTAATTCACTCCCGACCACGGTAATCTAACGGAGATTTCACGAAAAATTCCGTCTCTTTTGGGGGATCACACTCCGGGATCATATTGGGGGATCGTCACTCCGAGTTGCGAATTATGTATGAAGTATCGCGAATTGCATCTTCGAGGAAATATCAGCCTTTCGTATAAACGACGAGTATGTACGACGAATTCAACAACGGTCCGATCGAGTTGTAGTGTATCGCTTTGATACACGCGCGATGCGAATTGCTTACGAAGAAAACGAAATCCGCAAGCGAAGGGAACACGCGATGCGCAAGCCGATCTCGCAAAATCTTTCGATGCATGGGCGAAGTAATCTATGCGAAATTCTCACGTACGACATGGAATATCCCTAATGTAACGTTTCGATGGTGCAGCGTAATAGGCTGCGATACAGCTCCGCAATATTTTTACGGATTACAGCTCCGCAATACTTTTGCGAAGACAATTTCGCAATGTTGTTGCAGATAACAACTCCACAATACTTTTGCGAAGACAATTTCGCAATATTTTTGCGGATAACAGCTCCGCAATACTTTTGCGAAGGCAATTCCGCAATGCTTTTGCGGATAACAACTTCGCAATATTTTTGCGGATAACAGCTCCGCAATACTTTTGCGAAGGCAATTCCGCAATGCTTTTGCGGATAACAACTTCGCAATATTTTTACGAAGTTCGCTCGCGACTCTTCCGCAAATACGATCCTGTGAAATTCACAAACCTATCAAATTAATAATCGCGAACGCAACCGTAAATGAAAAATGAAAAACTCTACTCGCATGTCTAACTTGTGTACATCGCGTTTTTCGTGAGGGATCAACGCTCGCTAGCATTGTCTCTACTGTGTCCCGCGTTAGGAAACTCTAACTCTAAGTGAAAAATTGAAACCTGAAAATTTTCCGACGAACGTGAAATTAATTTTGCGAGCAGTTCATATAATTACGTTAGATCGCTTCGCACAGGTGCTGCACGATATCGAATTTTACTTAATAACAAAGCATGAACTCTACTTTATGAAATGCAATCGCGATTCAAGCTTACACGAGAGAAAATTGAGAAAATTAACGACCGGCGAAAGATCTATGACGTGGGTGCTGATTGCATATTTTCTGTGGCACAATCTCTGTGGCGTAATCCCTTTGCGCGTTGGCGCAATCTCTTTGCGCGTTGGCGCACTGTTTGAAACATCTGGAAGATCGCTTCCAATAAAACTGAATAATTTTACAAAATTTTGAATGTTCAGAGCAAATTTTAAATATTCAATACTTTAAACATCTATCAGATAGTGTTGGAGCTTAATTAATCAAAATTTCCCCCGAAATCGTCGACTAATCAATAATCTAAGTTAATCAATTTCTAAATATATATACATTGGGAGAAAAATACTTGAAAATTTATTTGCCAAATTTATGTAAATTATGTATTATCACTAATATTATTATTTGAAAAAGCGATTTTCTTACTGTTTCGAGCAGTGTGATTTTTATTGGACGGAACGTACACATACTACACTACAGCAAAGTAAATCGCATTGATTTAATAGCATGCACTACATCGAAAGACTTTTTGTATTTCTATTATCAATATGTTTCTTGTTTTGACTCACCAAACCGCCGATCAGGGTAGCCACATTCTGCTTTCGTTTCTGGAACAGAAAAATGCCATTTTACCGATTAGATTCGTGTATTGATGACGATTTGAGTGAAGAAGTTTGAAGAATTAAAAAAAAATAAACGCGATATTTTTCACACTAGAAAAATTTTTTGGAATGCAT
Source organism: Odontomachus brunneus (assembly GCF_010583005.1). NCBI lineage: Eukaryota > Metazoa > Arthropoda > Insecta > Hymenoptera > Formicidae > Odontomachus > Odontomachus brunneus. The sequence goes on from NW_022639495.1 coordinate 2,055,248, forward strand.
TCACACTTGGAATATTTCACCTTTTTTCCTGACGTTGCAAATAAATCTCTTAATCGAAACAAATCAAAATTTTTCAAGTGCTGATGTTACTCAGAAAAAATTCTCTCCGCGTGTAATTACGATTTAACGCGATCTTTGATTCGACTCAAATTATCTCGATTTCGAGCAAGAGAATTATCAATCTTGTCGGATTTCTAATTACAAATATTAATTAAAGAAACTCACCTTCGAGCTAACCCCGCTCGGCCCGAGCCGGGTCCTCCGGCGCAGCAGCCCCTAAGAGTCGGCTGGTCATCTGTGTCGTCTCTGCACACAGAAAGCAAATTTAATTTAGTATTACACACGACAATGGAGGCATTAAGGAACTCGATTTCAAACAAGAAAATTTCCAGTTTTATCGGATTTATCGGAATTATGAATTCAAGTTAGTTAAACTCACCTTCGCGCCAACTCTGCCAGGCTCGAATCGAATCCTTCGGCGCAGCATCCCCTTAGAGTCAAGTGCTCTTCTCTGCAACAAAAAACAGATTTAATTGAGTATTAATTAATTACACGATGGAGGCATTAAGGAACTCGATTTCAAACAAGAAAATTTTCAATTTTGTCAAATTTTTAATTATAAGTGCAAATTAGTGAAGCTCACCTTCGAACTGACTCAAATAGGCCCGAGCCGAATCCTCCGGCACGGCATCTCCCAAGTATCGCATCCCTTAGAGCCGCGTGACTGCGTCTGCTCTATTGGATTTCTATGACAGAAATTTAATTTAATTTAGTAATTTAATAATTTAGTATTAACTAGTTACACATGACAGCAAAACGAGGAAAAGAAATTGTTGTAACGGCACACTGGAGTTTCTTCCCAATGCGCAATAAGAAATAATTAAATCATAGCTGAATAAAGAAATAATAATACCCGATTAATTAATGAATGATGATATTAATATCTGATCGACAGTCATATATTAATATCAATTAATTATACACGACAGCAAGACGAAGTAAGGAAATCGTCGTAACGACACGCTTGAGTTACTTCCCAATATTCAATGAAAATAATTAAATGACCAAATAAAGAAGTAATAACAACCGAATAAGAAGTATTCGAATAATAAATGGATAATGATAATATTTGATTGGCATTGAGGAACTCGATCGCGACGTTTCTCTGTCTAACAAGTAAAAAAGTAAATAAAACGCGGTAATTACCTGTCGCGGTAAAGCTCGCAACACCTGCTCGCGTGAGGAGTACGTGTCTTAATTTGTTTTAATTATCGCCACATTTGTCACGAAGTCGAAATGCGATATTAAAAGTCGGCACGAAATAATCTAGAAAATAACGCGACAGCTCCCGATGTGCTCGTCTCGACGGTTGAGAGTGTTATGGCGTGACGCTTGAGCACGTGCTCGCGATGTGTGTTACATGACCCAGCCGCCCCTCCCCCCTCCCAAGCGCCGCTCAGTCAACAACACGAGCGGACTGTTACGAGAGTCCGTTTCCCTAGCCTTTGTGAAGCCTAGAGTTTTTGTGAGAGCCGTTGCCCAGGTATTATTGTTACCGATTATTCGATCATCATTATTTCTTTATTATCCACTCGTGGATATTATCATACGATTGTCGAACAGATATTACTATCACTACCATTTAATATTCGAATATTATTACTTCTTTATTCGATTATTATTTAAATTATTTGATTGTTATTTAATTATTGTTATTACGCATAGGAAAGCAACTCGGGCGTGCCGTTACGAAAATTTCTTTGCTTTATTTTTAATCAGTTATTATTGCCGTTGTCCAATTATGATTATTCATTGTTATTACCGATTATTCGATCATCGTTATTCAGTTATTATCAGCTCGCGGCTTTTATCACACGATTGTCGAACAGATATTACTATAATTATTATAAAAAATTATTATAAAAAATAATTATTATAAAAAAGTAACAATATTCGAATCATAAATGCTAATGATAATAATACTTGATCGACAATCATGTGATAACAACCGCGAGCGAATAATAATTGAATAACGATGATCGAATGATCGGTAATAACAATGAATAACAATAACTGGGCAACGGTAATAATAACTGATTAAAGACGAGGTAAAGAAATTGTCGTAACGGCACGCTCGAGTTGCTTTCCTATGCGTAATAGCAATAATTAAATAATAATTGAATAAATTAAATTATAATCGAATAAAGAAGTAATAATACTCGAATATTAAATGGATAATGATAATATTTGATTGGCATTGAGGAACTCGATCGCGACGTTTCTCTATCTAACAAGTAAAAAAGTAAATGAAACGCGGTAATTACCTGTCGCGATAAAGCTCGCAACACCTGCTCGCGCGAAGTCGAAACGCGGTATTAAAAGTCGGCACGGAATAATCTAGAAAATAACGCGGCAGCTCCCAATGTGCTCGTCTCGACGGTTAAGAATATTATGCGTGACGCTTGAGCACGTGCTCGCGTACGCGTGTTTACATGACCCTGTCGCGCCCCCAAGCGCCGCTCAGTCAACGACACAAGCGGGCCGTTACGAAAGTCCGTTTCCCTAACCTTTGTGGAGCCTAGAGTTTTTGTTAGAATTGTTGCTCAGGTATTGTTATTACCGATTATTCGATCATCATTATTTCTTTATTATCCACTCGCGGATATTATCACATGATTGTCGAATAGATATTACTATCACTATATTTTAATATTCGAGTATTATTACTTCTTTATTCGATTATTATTTAAATTATTCGATTATTACTTAATTATTGCTATTGCGCATAGTTACGCACTATTATGTAAGAGCCAAGGTGGACGGAGCAAACGTTCCAAAGGGAATGACCCATTCGAAATGTTATCGTGATGGATAATTAGATCCACTAGATGGATGGATCAATGGCGACATGTAGTGAGGTTTTAGATGGGCTATTTTCTCTGGGAGAACGGTGCATATATATAATTATATATATATATATATATATATATATATATATATATATATATATATATAAACCATGTAGGTAAATTAAAATTTGTTTTTGTCCTTATACAGAGTGTCTGATAATTCACTACAGAGCCATGGTGCACAGGTAGATTAGATCAAATTGAACACGAAAGTTCTCTACCATTTTGCGGACAGCCACGTAAAATCTTGAATTATTCATTAAAAAATACTGATGAGTCCTTACACATTATGCGGTACATGAGCTGTGATGGCGACACTTACTATCGTGTGTGTACTTGTGAATTAAATTAAACTGAACAAAAAAGATCTTATTTTACAAGTAACACAGATTTTTGAGTTATTAGTTTAAAAAAATTAATAAAAAATTAGATACAATCGTCTGCTCCTCTTCTTTAATTGTTAATTAAAAAATCTATGTGTTATTTGCAAAATGGTAGAGAACTTTTTTCTCTAGTTTGACCAAATCTGCAAGTATACGCCGGTAAACGCCGTTGTAATATATGTACCGCATAGCGCGCGCGCGATCACTCAAACAATCTTCCTTAATTAATAATTCAAAATTTTATTGTTCGCAAAATAGTAGAGAAATTTTGACCTAATCTATCTGCAGTTTCAGTTGTCGGACACCCTACATAGAAAAAAAGGTTTGGTTGAATTAACCAAATATCTGGTCGAATATGAACGATCCAAAAATTCCGATTAAAGTAACCCGAATTCTTTTTAAGTTAACAAGATTTTTGGTTGACTTAAACAGAATTCGGGTTACTTTAATCGGAATTTCTGGATCATATTCGACCAGATATTTAACTATTGTGATATTTTTTAATTTTGACGAAATGGTGTTAAATTGGACAAACAAGGAAACGGTTAACAAAGCTTTTACAGATATTTCTTTTCCGAAATGAAATTTTTCTTGTTTTTCTTATTTCGTTTTTTACTTTTTTTACTTTCGTAATCTAAAATGTATTTTTATGCATTATACAAAATTTAATCTTATTTTCTTATTTTCTTGTACAAAACACTATAATTACATTATTTTCATGTACTGAAATATTTTGGCTTTTTTTCAAGATACCATAATAAACTATTTTTTTATTAATCGTTATGGTCTTAAATAGAAAAAAGCACCAGATTTTTTTTTAAGAAAAATTACAAAAATTATTATTTTTTAAGCGAAGTAACTTCGTAGATTTTTGTTCAAAAGACAATTGAAAGATCATATACAACTCCATTTTTTAATGATTTAATCTATTAATTGAATTTTGAAACAAACTATGAAAATTTTCAGAATTTTTCAACAATTTTATGTTGACGAAAAAATGTGTCAGACTTAAGCGACCACCTATTTACTATTAAAGTGCCAAAGATGCCTATTCATCCAGTCATCTATCTACCCGTAGGGTAGATTTTAAGGGTTAAGATTTTTGACTAAAAGACCAATGACCGTAAACTTGAACAAATATCAGCAAGAAGTACACACACACATACACACAAACAGATATTGTAAAATTATTTTCATTTCCTTCCATAAACTCATCGCATTTTTTAAAGGATGATAAAAACTCTGATATCGACATCTTTGAGCGATCCCATCTCGATGGGGCTGCAATCATTCGCTGACGTTTCCCGTTTTCACGGTATATACCGACCCATCCACCCTCCCGCCCACCTACCTATTCACCCACCCATCTACCCATCCACCTACCTACCTACCTACCTACCTACCTACCTACCTACCTACCTACCACGGTGCCGCTGAAAAATATCGTCAAGGCGGCGTTGAAATATTACACTGTGTCACACCGCAAGAATTGCTGCGCCGTCGACGGTAATCTACCGCTGTCTCCGTGCGCGACCAACGATTCGTATTGCTCGCACGGAGGAAATACTAGCGCAGCGACATTAAACTCTACGGCAGGTGGAATTCCGTGGCGGGATATAGCGGCCACCCTGTATTGTCGCTGCATATCCGAGCGCCGCATTAATCAACCGTGCTGGATATGATATACGCTCGTTTCCGATCGCGTATATATCGTGGCACGTCGTTATTCGCTGATTTTTGCTCGTACAGGGGGTATCGTGCACTTTCTGCCGACCATAAATCATTTTGGAGTCGGTTTCTTACTGAATGCCGATTTGGGAAACCATCAATTGTCATAACCTTGCCTCACCAAGTATCGTTCTGCTCGTTAAGATTGAAATTAAATTTCCGTCATGGTAAAACGAGCGTGAAATTGCGCGCCACTGTACAGGGACGATCATGCCAAGCAATGATTGCTTGATTAAGTCCTCAGCGTGTAGCAACGACGCCTAATGTTACTATAATCATTCGCTCCACAGTTGTGATTCTTGGCAATGGCCCAATGGACGCACGTGGGACATTACACTCACGTAGTTACGAATTTATCACTCTAACCGACAACGACTAACCCCTGCAAGGCTGTTTCAAATTTACATCGATGTATTGTTAATTTGTCCGGTAACACCTGTTAAGGAAAATAGCCATTAATATGTCAGACGAACAATTTAGTACTTTGAAGTTTGAATGCGTCATTGAACTCTTTGCACACCGAGAAATATCATTTTACGGTTAAGAAAAGCGATTACTTCGTTTGCTTTCTTTCTTTCAAATAATCTTCAACAAAGAATGTTTCCTTGTTTTAACCCAAGAATATGACAAAATCGGGTATGAGTGTACACAAAATAGTACATTTTATTTAATAACGTTTGCAACACTGATAGTTATATAACTCCAAGTTCTCAGTCGCTTTTAGTGAAGTTTTCATCTTGGTCAAGAAATCATTAATTCTCTTCCATCTCGTGAACTCTCGTAGGTCGCATTAACTTTAAAGCTTCGACATTCATGTCAATATATTGTAATCATTTAGCCATTATAATTTGTGTGATTACCAATAAACAACTTTTGTTTAATTAAACATTTACTTTCGTCATTTTTATTTCAAAAGAAAATATACTATAATTATTTAAGAAAAAAATTTACCAAATTGAAAATTCAAGTTTGCAGGTCATCGTTATGTTTTGCTCTTATAGTAGCTATAAAGTTGTGTTTTCTAATAAATGAAATTGGCATTATAATTAGTTTTAATTATTTGTACACTTAATTTAATTATTGTACACCTGTTTTAATTATTTGTAAAAACCTAAAGTTTAATCTTGAAGTAGAAACTGACAGGATTGCTGAAAAAAGTTGTGTGGTACGACACTACCTTGTACTTAACATACCAGAAATCAATACCGGGTTAAAATATACTCATCACAAATTTTGGAAAAGCTCATTTTATTATATACTCAAAAGAAGAATTTATTCTTATCACTAAAATTATAAAACTTTATGGAGAAAAAGTCGGTGTGTCTCTATGTAGCGAGCAAATTGATTTTTTGTTTTAACTTAATATTCTTCATTGAAATATATATTTACTAAGGATACAGAATGTACTTTGAATAAATTTGATGACTGTGATAAATTTATAATGAATTTGCAAAAATAAAAATTTATGAAGTACTTGAAACAGCTTTATTTAATAATATTTACACAAATTTAAAATGATATTTGAGGCTTTCGCGGTGTCCATGAATATTAGATTTGGTTTCCGAGTTTGAAGTATTGGATCATTCCTCCCTGATGAAGCGGACTGAAATGTTCGTGAAACGTCGGAATCAGACTAAAAAGAATCTACGCGACTTAAACTCGGGGAAACCAAATCTAACAAATTTAATATAATATTCATTTGAATTCAGTGTATATTTTTCTGTGCGCGCTTTATAGAGAAAGAAATGAGAAATTATTTGAAATTACTTGTGATAAAATGTATCATGAAAATCTTTTAAAATTATTAGTAATAATTAGTAGATAATTAATTAAATATTATTGGTAATTTAATAATGGATTAATGTATATTGTTAATGGAAATGATAATTTGATATGTGAATATATAATAAAATTAATGTATAAAGTTTGGGACAACGGTATTCCTTGTTATCCACCTTTAGCCCTTCGAAAGGGCGCATATCGCCTCTAACACGCGCGTTATCGCGATGGAACTATGGGAAACGTGTAAAGAGAGAGAGAGAGAGAGAGAGAGAGAGAGAGAAAGAGAGAGAATATGTGTATATGTGTGTGCCTCCTAGGGTGCGGCATCCAGGCATTCGTATTGCTCCAGGAGTGGACTATCTCAAAGGCAACATCTCCACGCTAGTCACGGGAAATGACTCTCGCAATCTTTCCGCTGAATGCCGGTTACCAGTCGGGCCAAGCCGAGCGGGCCTTCACCGGGTATTAAATGAAAACATCGGGGCGGCTCCCTTTCGCTTCCGCGGATCTACCTAATATTTGCGCAGATAGATATCGCAAAGGAGTCGTCCGTCTGCTGCCCCGGAACCGCTTTTCTTTCCTTTATTTCACCTTCTCGGGACACCACGAGATCATGTAAACTTTCGCTGTAGAGGTGGACCTACGTAAAAACTAGGGAAACTTGACCTTCTGGCGCTCGATCATCAAAAAATTCTCGACTTTACAATTTCATTCAACAATATTTATCGATAGATTAAAAAATCGTGTGTTGCATAAAATACGAAAGGATACCACCAAGGACCTGCAAGATTATCCGTTTGGGACTCCGAAAGATCACCATTCACCGTCGCTACACCATCAATCTACTCTTGAAGGGGCCAGAGGGGGGAAGGGAGAACGCGGAGACGTCGCAGCACGCGGATGCACGACAGAGATTCCCGCGAGATCGCATGAGTCCCGAGATACGCCGTGAAATAATCTCGCCATTTCGCCGTCGCCGTGACCATACAGCCCGTTACCGACCCTTCCTCCTTTTCACGAAAGAGAGAAGGAGGGAGAAGAGAGAGAGAGAGAGAGATAAGTAGATTTTATCGCTATCAATTTACAATACGACCGCGAATGCGCGCGCGCCACGCCGCGTCGCATTTTACGATCCTGCTTTCCGCGGGCAGCGCCGAACAGAGATCTTATCTAGCCGTTTCCCGATTATTCCCTCGCCTAGAGAGGCCCTTTACTAATTCACACGATTTTACGAAGCCCATTGTGCGCACGGACGGCGAGGCTTACCGTCGGTGGATGCTGCAACGTTGGTCACCCCCTACCTTCTTCCTTGCCAAGTCCCTTTGGACGTCGCGCGATGATGATAGACTACAAATCCCGAAGCAATCAGATTTAACTCTGATCTCCAAACCATCATTAGTCCGTATAGTTGAATGGCCTTCATTGTTGTTTCCGTGCGAGTCGAAATTATAAACAGATCCGGGAAAGAGTCTTAAGCTCTCACTTGATATTAGTCGCAGTGGTCATAACAATGTCATTAAAAGGTAAAATGAACTTCCGCGCCTTAACATAAAATATGCATTTCGCGAATATGCACGTTTCACGGTGGAGCATTTTAATTAAAGTAAGTCCACTGTTAGAAAATACGAGAGGACTGCAAAGACTACGCGAATATTTTGATGAGAGAACTCCGCAAGTACCTGAAGAAGCTGAATTTTTTCAAAGAATCACGAATGTGCATTATAAGCCATGAAAATTTCAACCGCGGAAAGCCCGACGAAAGAAAAACTGTTTCCACATTAAATCTTTTGGTCTGTTTTCAAACGTGCTTTAAATCTCGAACGGTGGCGCAAAAGATTGCTCGAAAATCCTATAAATCCGACGAAATGTAAATTCAATTGCCGAACGAGTGTAATCGGATTTCTCCAATAACCTCGCTGTCATCATATCTTGCCGTCTCTCTCTATTTCACATTTTTACTCTGGTCTGATTTTACAATATTTGTACATGTTCTGTACACACCCCAACGCAGATAAATATATACCGACAAAAGACATTAATATATAAATCCTACTTCATTCGCCAGCTATTGCATTTAATTTAATTAACGAGATAATTGACTGGCAGAAATTATGAAAATGAATAACTTGTTGATATTACAATCTCAGCGAATCATACGGTCCGCTAGTAACATATCAATACAACTTATTAACGATATCAATTAGTGAACTCAATTTGTACATTTCGCAACTTTTCGCACAATATAGGTTTTATTAATGGAAGATATGTTGACAGTGTTGATTAGTTCGCCGGGTTCGCATTTCAGTACGTTTCTTTTTTTGGCTTTGTTCTCTTTCTCCTCTGCGAGATTACATATGCAGCTGCTACCTGTAGTTCGAATGACGAGCGTATACACATGGTGCATGAGGAGACAGTAGTCGCGCGAGATGCATCGCTGTCGCAGATTTTGGAAAGTTTCTGGATCGATTCAGGGACGATGACCTTAAATCTCCCACGCAGTGCGCAAGCACCACGAAGAACAGCGCGTTGGACCACATTTCCAACTACCGCTGATCGATACTTGCATTCTCTCTTTTCTCTCTCTTTCTCTTTTCTTCGTGAAGAAGTACTCGACTGTAGTCTCTATTAGTATGCAATGTATATCTTAAAGCTCGTGACGCGTTAATTTTAATAATAAACCCGTTTGATCAATAGCAGCTGACATTAACATCCACGAACCAAAGTAAACACTACTAGTTGTACTACGTAAAAATTGCGAAGGATATCTGTATATGTAATTTATTACAATTCGTGTCACTTTTAAACTAATTATTTTAAAATTATTTTAAACTAATCTTTTTATATTTCCCTAAAAAATTATTATATATATTTTTCTTTATTTTAACTTAGCTAATAACTGATCATATCTATTAACTTTCGATATATAGTTGAAGTTTTAGATCTAAATACAGTTGTTATAATGTTGTTAAGTAATAAAATTTTCGAAATCTCCCACGTTGTCGAAATATCCTTAACTTTTTTGGTCCCATTTTTTCTTGAGGAATCTGATATATATATATATATATATATATATATATATATATATATATATATATATATATATATA
>NW_022639495.1:2065165-2071278 GCF_010583005.1 Odontomachus brunneus
TATATATATATATATATAACTTCTAAAACTAAAACTAGATCTAAAATTTCAACTGTATATCGAAAGTTAATATATATATATATATATATGTAGTCATATATAGAAAAATAATTTAAATCATACCAACATAAAAAAAGATTTTATAATATATATAATTAAACGGATTCGAAAGGATTAAAATATGTTAAATATAAAGGTAATAAAATTATAAAAAATTATTTCAAAAATTATAAAAAAATTATCAAAGAAATGTTAAATTGTGTAATGCATACAAAAGATTTTGAATTTTATAATCCTAAACATACTAAAAACAAAAAAAAATTGTGGAATATATAAAACTCAACAGAGAATCGCAGAAGAGTTAAACTATTTTAAATATAGGGATAATAAAAATTTTTTAAATTATAAAAAAATTATTTATATATCGAAATATTAAATTTAATAATACATAAGTAAGATCTCAGATTTTACAACCTTGAACATACAAAATCAAAAGACATAATATCGAACAAGAAAATATCGTGAATTATATGCGCAACGAGGCGGATTTCTCCTTGTTATTTCATCGGCTTTGTTGTTTTGAATTTTTTGCGAGCTTTTCTCCCCGCGTCCCTCTACAATTTCCATTATTTTCTACCTGGCTCCATGCGTCGACCAGGCAGCCTTCTGATCTCGCGGATGACGCGGAATTGTCCTCGTCGGTGTCGAAGCTACAACTCAAAGTAAGGAGTAGATCTCTATTGAAGGTTGTTGCGCCTCAACTGCCAGGCCCGACTCTCATATTCCGCGCTGTCGCGTTTCAGCATTTTATCCTTGTGCTCCAATCTCGCCACCCCTCTCTTCAATTGCGCCGTGCGTCTGTCCTCATTCGTCGTTTTAATCTTTTTTAAATTTCCTCCTCTTCTTTCTCGCGGACATTTCCAGCGCAGAGTGCGATTCTGAAAGGCAAAAAATCCAGACAGATTATTGGAACATTATGTCAACGGTTAATCGTTGTTCGTGCTATTCCTGCGGTCTATAGTGGTACCTTTAAAAAACGTGGCAGAAAATTGTCGCAGATAATGGAAATATATCGACGAATAATATCTAGGAATATTTGTTCGCCCTATATTTGCTCTAGTTAATGCAATCTTTATAACAAAAAATGGAGGTAAAAACCTTTGACAATTTAAAATAACTGAATTATTTTACATAGTTTGTGAAATCATGAAGATGCATCTGCCTTGTTATTTCTATGCCAAACAGGAATACATTTCTAAATATACTTATAACTGCATTATTTACAATCGAAATGTTTCGAGATTGAAACCTACGCATTTTGCTGACTCTTTTTTTCCTTAGAGAAAACGAGATCTTTATTTCAAGCGAAAACTCGCCAGCAAGCAGACCGGGAATCTTTTACTTCAAATATTCCTTGCATGCTTCTACTGTTGCATCTTTTTTATTTCCACACGTTGCTACCGTGAGACTTCTTTCTACTAAACAGGAGTCGAACAGCACGCGGTCGACTTTCTCGCATCAATATAGACATAGAATTCACCATCCCCTAATTCTTTATCTAATCATATTATTTCGATTTTTTTCTAATGAAAAATAATACTGTCAAAAAAACACGGAAAAGACTATTATGGTTGCTATAGTCACATTTTTTATAGTTAGAAAAAAAATTTGTATAAAAATTCAAATTAAATATAGATATTTCATTAAAAATTATTGTTGTTATGTGCCCATGTATACAGTTTTTATGATATGTATAATGTTCAATTAATATAATTAACTTTTCAGTACTACTTTTTTGCTTTTTCTTGAAATACTAAAAAGTTAATTAAAAAATTCTGAAAAATTTCTCAGAGGTTTACGAAAAAAACAAACAATTTTTATCTCTTGCTATTTTTCGGTAAAATTAATAGAATTCGAGAAAAAAATTATTGAAACCAATAATTTTGTAGATATTTCAGTAAATATTTTCGAAAATAGAGATCATATAAAAAATGTTTTCAAACAAAAGTTGTTTATTTCTTTATATAAAATGAAATTCCGAAATAAAAAATATATTATGAATAATAAAAAATATATGTTTCTATTTAAAAAAGCAAAGTTGACCTCGATCTGATGTTGGCGGCACCACGCAAGGTCAAACCAATGGTACCTTCTTATGTTTTCCCATCGAACCATATTATCAACTTTTATCTGAAACATTTTTATCTGCCGGTCTTAGTTTTCGAGATATTCGGCTGAATAAATTAAAATGGCCCACTCTGTATATCCTCATGTATAGCTATTTCAATCGAAAGAATATCATTGTCTATTGTAGTTCGCAAAACGAATACTATGACTGAGAGATTCGTAGAGTTTGATTGCGCCATACATAGCATAGTATAAGAATTTTCACTCAAATACATATAAACAAGCAGCAAAGAAAGCCAGTGTACCGCTTGGAGAGTACTATGATTTCTGCAAATCCTTTGTATGCATGAGTGCAAAATAACATTAATATTGCGTCGACTATATTTAGTCAAGCGGTATCCCTACTGTTATCTCTGTGAAGTAATATTTAAATTACTTTTTGCACGAGATTCACACATTCTCACAAGCATGAACGTAGCCGTTTAGAGTGTTAGTCAAATTAATCAGGCGTGCAAATTGTTTTCTGCAAGCGACAACTCAGACGCACTGTGCGTGCGTATCACGAGGGTGTACGCTTATTGAATTCCTGGACGGCGCCCTCGCGTCCAATTTCAACCCTTTACATCGACACTAGCAAGAGCTAACGGTGCGTCTTATCGTATTCACACGCATCCTCATGTTTGTAACACGTGTTATTGGTCTCAACGAAGACACTAAAGTGCGCTGTATTCGCACATATACGCGTTCGTGCGCGCACGTCGCCCACACGTTGTCGTCAGACGAATTTATTTAACCCAATTAAGGAACCCCGCCGGCAATCTTTGAGCGACTGCTCGGTCGATTGAAAGTTACACGTGTTTTTGTCAGTTCTCATGTAACGCATACCGGGTATGTAACCGGATACGAAACCACCCGGAGAACCCGGAGGCAATGACGGCAACGATCTGAAAACGTAGCACGCGTGCAAGAGAGGAGACCTTGTAGGTGCCGAACACTAGCGATTCCGTGTCGATAACGAAGAGTCGAGTCGGGCAATGATGAAACGCACGGTGTAATCGATGTAATCCGTTGGTCGGGAATCCACGTGATAATCGGATACTACCTCCGATTTTATACGTTACTCCGATTTTATACCTGGAAATATGAGTGTGCAGTTTCAGTCCCGATAAAGTATCGTTCGCGATGATTTTCGCGCGAAAAATGATTCAGAAATCTTACCAGCAATTGGAAGAAAAAGTATATATAATTCGAAAATTATTTAGTGAAATATTAAAATAAATATGGAATTTGTGAAGTTTTGCTTTTGTTTTTAGTGTAAGCTAAGTAACACTGAAAATTAGGTAGCGTAATAAGGGAAGATAAGTACTGTAATAACACTGTTATTACCTAATTGTAATCCTATGTACCACATGGCCGAGCTTCTAATAAGATCTTTCCGTAGAATCGATACCATCATCCACGCCAGCTTAGCCATTTTCCTAATGAAACAACTTTCCCGACGCAATTAACAAAGTCGTCGTTGCACCAATGTATTAGGTCAGCCATTTCGTGGGTTTTCCCCGTTTCGCAGCAATGAGATGAGATCAAGAATCGTACAATTGTCGTGCGTGGACAACGTACGTACTATGCGTATCTACACAGTGTCGTGTGGATAAGTTGCATGTGGAAAGTCCAATCGCAAAATCGAAGGAACCGATAGCAGAGAGTCGATTACATCAAAGTAATGATCTATAAAAAAATCAACACTGACGTGTCAACTATATATGTATTAGTGACGAAAAATCACCTGAATTTTTATAGCCTGAAAGTGATAGAATTACAACAGCAATAAATAACGCTCCTACAATAGATATTTGTTTGTCTCTAAAGTTTGCGTTTCAATGCAGGTTCAAGCTCACCATAAAGGCGATCGCTTTTTACGGTGCACCGTGTACGGTGCGGTTCTGCGAACAGAGGAACCCAATTACTATCTGCACCGCATTTGGCATAGTACGAATGGACTCCATCCAGTTCGAGTTGCATCTATTTCGTATCAGGTGGAAGCCAATTGTGCAGACTGGGCGAACCAGTCGTATTCCTGGCAATAGCGCGGCGCTAAATTATTATAATGCCCATCGGACAAAGCGCACTGTCTCTCTCGCTTGAAATTCTATGCTAATGAATTAGGGGAGCAGACCCGATCGAACATGCGCTTTTGCGTGAATGCGTCGCCGTTGATATTATCTGTGTCCAAGTTCTTAGATCATCTTCCCTACACCGGAGTGAAGGCGAGCTTAATCGACGCGCGTATGACGAATTAATGCAATAATGCTCATTATTGCGCAAATAAGAAGACAAAAATTATAGAAATTATTTGTACGTATAAAATAAAATGTAACGTCGTTACATTTTATTTTGTATCGTTAATGGTATTTTAGCTGCGCAATAAAATGAAAATCTTTATAAAATGGAAATCTTTTGTAAAATGTGATATTAAACAATTATGTCAACTCTCGAGTCGGAAAAGCGATATTTTCCATAGTTTTTACATTATTTTCTGCTGTGTTGCGTGAACATGGATATTATCATTTCTGTAACAATTGCAACACTTTGTTTACAAAATCGCACACATGGCCGTTTTAAAACTTTAAAGCACGCTGTATGATTTGGCAACACCCAGTATCAATAGAGTATGTGATAGAGAGTTTATACTTTCGCGTAAATTGCGTAAAGTCTACAAAAATATCAGCGAACGCAGGTGTGCATTATAAACGACTTTTGCGTCCACAAGTGTTACGTTAGCGTTTAATTGTTTCAAGCATTGTAATGTTTGTGGTCCGGTGTAATCGAAACTGAATATTTCGCGCAACACATTATGGGATAATCATCGATTCCGCCCACCGAGCAGAAATATTAAACGCAATTAAACGCTTCCCTTTGGAGAACGCGCGTATCACATACGAGAGCGCAAAATTCGCATAAATCATCACAGATCGCGCAGGATGAAACTGGAGAAGTGATTGAAATATTCACAGGCACTTTGGAATATACTGAAAGGGCGAGTATTTAAAAGAGGAGAAACAAACTATTTATTGCGGTGTATCGAGTTCTAATAAAACAAAATTTACAACGTTACATTTACACATTGCATTTGCACTGAATTATAAATGTTAGTATAATGTTTGATAGAAAAGTATACATTCTAAAAAAAAAAAACTCCGATTGCAAGATATTATTTTCCGTAATCCCACACGGAAAAAAAAAATTTGGTTGAATTAATCAAATGTCTGGTCGAATATGAACAATCCAGAAATTCCGATTGAAGTAACCCGAATTTTGTTTAAGTTAATAAGATTTTTGGCAGATAGAATAAATAACCAAACATATCTGATTATTTAACCAGACATATTTGGTTAAATAACCAGACATGTTTGGTTAATCTGCCAAAAATCTTGTTAACTTAAACAGAGTTCGGGTTACTTCAATCGGAATTTCTGGATCGTTCATATTCGACCAGATATTTGATTAATTCAACCAAATCTTTTTTTCCGTGCACATTCTAAGCGAAAACTTTTACAGAACGAATAGTTTTCTAGTGAAGTAAACCATTAATTGGAAAAATCTACTCATCCAAAAAACTAAAATCTTATTTTTAGTGAAATCTTAATATAAAAATAAAACAAAGATTATCAAAATCTAATGAACAATATAAGAATTATTTTTAGAAAATATTTTTACTGGTACTTTTCTAAATATTTTTTAGATTCTAACTTTGGAGATGAATATCTTTTCAAATATCTTAGCAAGAGTATGCTATAGGAAAACAATATTTTTATGAACTTATGTGGTTTTTTACCTAATTTATATGCTCTTGAGGGATGTCCAATTTTACCAAAAAACTTGTATAACAGTAAATTCTTCTAAGACTCAGAGCATTCCATTGAAAATGTGTGTGTGTGTGTGTGTGTGTGTGTGTGTGTGTGTGTGTGTGTGTGTGTGTGTGTGTG
>NW_022639495.1:2071288-2075691 GCF_010583005.1 Odontomachus brunneus
GTGTGTGTGTGTGTGTGTGTGTGTGTGTGTGTGTGTGTGTGTGTGTGTGTGTGTGAGACTATTATCTTTTAGATATATTTCTATTTTCTGCGAAAATATAAAGAATTAGTTAGTTCAATTTAACAGCGAATACGTTCGGTACATTGCGAAGTATACTTTTAAGTAGAGAAGGATAGAGAGCAAATTCATATCTTTCATCTGCAAGTGATTATTCGATTCCAATGAAATGATTCCTAGACGCTGAATCAGATCAAGATTCGCGAGTGCGCATTGACTCGATCTGATCCCTAGACGAAGTGCCGACTGGAGCGTAGCAACTATCTTGGCTCGCCGAGACTCGTCAATTATAATAAGGCACGTAATGAATGGGCGCCTTCACGGTCTGCAATAGAAAAAGAAAGGAGACGACGGAGGAGGAAAGTTGATTTCCTCGACCCTTGGCGCATCGGCGATCACCGTCAACGGGCGTTGAACACGCTCGACTTAACGCGAGACGTAGTAATGAGCTCGCGGGATAGAAGTAAATGCAGAAGAGCCGTCACTTACGTGTTTCCGGCGTATCTTGCCGCGACAAACCGTAAAATATGACTCACATTATACGAAGGATGCGTACCCATGCGTACATGAAACTTTGCTCAGAGCTACCTGCTCGCGTCGTTCATAACACAGCGGAACCTTAATCTTAGCCCGATGACGTGTAATACAATTGAAATTTTGTTCTGCGCGCTTCGTGGAAAAATATAATTGAAATAGTAAAACAAACTGATAACAAACTATCTATAAGAATCTGTTGGCATAGAAATATATTTTTATCAGATAAGTAAGAAAATTCTTTTTAATTTTTTATTGTTTATATCTTTGATTATATTGTGTTCAAATTTTTCAATTTTTTTCAGTTATTATTTAATTGTCATGATAAAAATTCTAAAGAAACTATTTGGAAAATTTAGTTTTTTCAACAATATTTCTATATTACTACTCTCTCTCTCTCTCTCTGCGTTCTACCTTCTCGCTTATCATAACTATAAAAATTATAGATCTGTCGATCTAAAAATTTGCAAAACTTGACTCTTCATTTTGACAATTTTTATTTCAAAACTAAAGCAAATTCTAAACCATATCGCAAAAATCGCGCACAATTTCAATGCCCAAAATAATTAAACTTTTACTTCCACTTCGCGCTTTGATCAGACAGTACTCCATGCTTCATATTTTAATATTCGTTGAATAAAAAACATAACACATACAAAAGAGATGATGTATCAGTGGGAGGTACATAATTTTTATAGTACATAAGACAATTCGCATTTTCCGGTAGAAAAATCCAAAGTGAACTAGACGTCGGTACGCGTATCGTGTAACTTATATTGCAAGAGAACGAGTCTATACACATACGGAGTTCGGATACGTCGATATACTGACGTGTATATATTGCGTATGTATGTGTGTATATATGCATGTAGCTTTCCATCCATCGCGCACTAATCACGGTAAAAGCAGCAGTAGCTAGTGCGTTATATCCGTCATCCGACAGTATCTTGCCTTACTTAATGGAAACATGTGAGAGGTGTCACTTTCGCGTTTCGTACCTCTTCCTCCCTGTCAGTCTTCTTTTTCCATTTTACAATTTTTAGAAATATACCTGAGGCATGATTTCATCGCCGCCGAGGATGACCATTCGCATTAACGATCGCGTTTATAAAAAATTAACAGTTCCTCGATAATAAAAACGTACTAATGGAATAATTGAAACATTTAAATTGGCTGTGCATTCAGCAGAGACTGCTTTGTTATTGTTGTAAAATTCGTGTGTGTTTGATTAGTACATGCTCTTAGATTCAATTAAAATCAATTAAAATCAAGAATATACACCAATTAGATTCACGAATTTTATAATAACTATGAAGCAACTTTCTTCGTAAAACGTAGATAATATTACCGCATAGAGCCGCATATTTGCCACTATATCTTTTACACATTTAAATTAAATAAACCAAAACACACGATCATATATAATATATGTGTCCCGAATTCGTAAATATAATAACAGGTCTCGACGATATCTTTGCATCCTTAACTCCTTAATAGAACTCTCGGAATCTGGTTACCCTTGACACTCAAGCTACTTTCCCTAATATCTCTGACGCGAGATCAAGAAGAATTATCGAATCGACTAAAGCGTGAAAGCGAAAAAAGCGTCATTATTGTAATTATGTCGGCGCTACAGATCGCGTCGAGATCGATTACACGCGTCGCGCATTTCGCTCACCTGTCGCGTCGCACGCAATCGCGGGTTTTTAGATTTGCGTCCTGCTATTCCCGTCCACCTGCGACCAGCAGTAGGGCAAATTGTGATTTATGCGAGAGACGTACGTCCGGCTGACGAAAGAGAATTGTGAGCGTAATGAGTTATGGTGGCTCGCTCCTAATTCAAATATATGGTCGTGTAATCAGCCTTTCGCTTAACGCCAGCGTCACCCTGTCTTCGTGTCAACCGCGGTGTCTTTCTTTTTCACCCGAGATTATCCTCTATCGCGTGTAGCCGCATTTTAATCCAGGTAGAACCAAGTTCTCGAAATTTTGATCTGTGACTCATCGAAAATGGATCAATTATAGTCCAACTACCGTTAACGTTTTTTCTAATTTAAATTAAAGATTATTAAGACCATTACTTTTACTTTAGGGTCCCTTCTTGGCTATGTAGTTGAAGTAATAAATATATACAACTTTTATTTTAAGGGCTTTCACTTATTCGATATATGAAAAAAGTCGCGAAACTCGAATACTCGCGAGGATTAATTTGATAAAAGACGGAAGAAAGAGGATTAATCGCAGGTTTGAGTGAATGTTCAGTAAACACACAGAGTATATAACACAGAGTATATAAGAGAATAAACACAGAGAATATAACATCTGCGAATAACTTGACTAAAGTTATCAAATAACAATAAATTCCTCCACACGCGATTCTCCCTCTATACACCAAGTTAAACACGACCATCGCGTTTCTCAACTTTACTCGAGCTACGCGCAGTTCATGGCAACACTGTTCGTGTCGTATAAATTGCGGTAATAAATGGTAATTATATTATGGAATGGCGGTAACACGGTATCGATTTGCTCCCACCTATGATTTAATATCCGCAACCGTTTTACTATGAAATTGCACTCGAATCGGATAATAGCGCCTGGTAGTTATCAAAGAGGCGAACACTCCCTCCCCACCCTCTCTCTCTCTCTCTCCCTGTCTTTGTCTCTATCTCTCTCTCTTCCATCCTCTAGCACAGGCCTCTAGGGCTGCGTGTTCGTTGAACCAGCCCCGATAGGTGCACTTTTGGGGTAGCCAGCCAGTCCCCTACGGTATAGTGACTATGCTTCAGGCCTCAAGTGCCCGACGAGAAGCATGTAAGGGCGAAGGGCCGCATGCCATCCGTGATACGACAAGCCGCGTCCAAGATGAGATTTCAAATATTCCACGAAGCTGATGTAATCTGTTAATGAACCAACCCTTTGGGGACACGCATTTGAACGTTCACTAAAACGTATATTTCGCTTACTACAGGATTCGCACGAGATTATCGCATTATTCTCGTCGCATTCGCGCGACTTAGTGCAGAAGACCGGTATATATGTATATGTATACGAGAAATGAATAGTATAAAGTTAAAATAAATTATTTTATATATAGGATTGATCATATACAATATAAAATTTATATACAGAGATAATTATATATATACATACATATATTACAATCACGTAGCAAAGAAAAAATATCTTTATTTCCTGATGGTTTTTGACACTATAAATGAAATTTCCTATGATAAGAGTATTTCAATTGCGAATATTTTTAGGCAGTGTGCTACAAAGTAGAAGAGAGAATCTCGGTTCTATCACGCTGTATCATTTTCCTTTTTTTATTCTTTTTACTTACCATCGGTCGTAGAGCTCCCTTTGAAACACGTGAGCTACCGTCGCAAAGCACAGGCAATTTCGGTTTAAAAGCGAGGCTTATCGTGGAGTTATGCCATGCGCCGATATCTGCGACAGCCCATAAAATACGCGCCAAGAAAACTGACTTTCGCTTGAGATACTTCTCCTTACGGGTTTAAATTTTAATAAAAAGGATATATATAATATAAAAATAGTAAAAACACATTCTGTTACATAATATATATAATAAAACAGTCGTGAAGAAATGTCTTATCTTTATCGTTAAGAAGATCTACAATGACTAATTTTAAATTAATTCACTGAGAAATAAATGTTTGGTATTTTTAATTATAATTATATAGAAAAATAATTGTTGTGAAGTAAACTATTTTTTTTATAATTTTACTGTAATGTTAGTGATAATAATCTTATATATATATATATATATATATATATATATATATATATAT
>NW_022639495.1:2076451-2078633 GCF_010583005.1 Odontomachus brunneus
CCCTCTCTCTCTCTCTCTCCCTGTCTTTGTCTCTATCTCTCTCTCTTCCATCCTCTAGCACAGGCCTCTAGGGCTGCGTGTTCGTTGAACCAGCCCCGATAGGTGCACTTTTGGGGTAGCCAGCCAGTCCCCTACGGTATAGTGACTATGCTTCAGGCCTCAAGTGCCCGACGAGAAGCATGTAAGGGCGAAGGGCCGCATGCCATCCGTGATACGACAAGCCGCGTCCAAGATGAGATTTCAAATATTCCACGAAGCTGATGTAATCTGTTAATGAACCAACCCTTTGGGGACACGCATTTGAACGTTCACTAAAACGTATATTTCGCTTACTACAGGATTCGCACGAGATTATCGCATTATTCTCGTCGCATTCGCGCGACTTAGTGCAGAAGACCGGTATATATGTATATGTATACGAGAAATGAATAGTATAAAGTTAAAATAAATTATTTTATATATAGGATTGATCATATACAATATAAAATTTATATACAGAGATAATTATATATATACATACATATATTACAATCACGTAGCAAAGAAAAAATATCTTTATTTCCTGATGGTTTTTGACACTATAAATGAAATTTCCTATGATAAGAGTATTTCAATTGCGAATATTTTTAGGCAGTGTGCTACAAAGTAGAAGAGAGAATCTCGGTTCTATCACGCTGTATCATTTTCCTTTTTTTATTCTTTTTACTTACCATCGGTCGTAGAGCTCCCTTTGAAACACGTGAGCTACCGTCGCAAAGCACAGGCAATTTCGGTTTAAAAGCGAGGCTTATCGTGGAGTTATGCCATGCGCCGATATCTGCGACAGCCCATAAAATACGCGCCAAGAAAACTGACTTTCGCTTGAGATACTTCTCCTTACGGGTTTAAATTTTAATAAAAAGGATATATATAATATAAAAATAGTAAAAACACATTCTGTTACATAATATATATAATAAAACAGTCGTGAAGAAATGTCTTATCTTTATCGTTAAGAAGATCTACAATGACTAATTTTAAATTAATTCACTGAGAAATAAATGTTTGGTATTTTTAATTATAATTATATAGAAAAATAATTGTTGTGAAGTAAACTATTTTTTTTATAATTTTACTGTAATGTTAGTGATAATAATCTTATATATATATATATATATATATATATATATATATATATATATGTGTGTGTGTGTGTGTGTGTTATTACTTCCGTGTTAATATAACTAAAAAATATAATTAGAGCTAAAAGCTATTATTTTGATCAGATCAAATTTCCTCTCAATGTATCATATAACTAGTGAATACGTAACAAATGTTATCTCTAGAATGTTTTGTCTTTTCTACAATATAATATATATTGTACAATACAATATTCTAATTTCATATATATATCAACTTTACGTAAATAATTAGAATTATTATTCTCGCAATTGCATTTTTCTCAATAGGAAATCGATACATATTTTAAAATCACACTCTGAAATGAATTTCTAAATAGTTCTCGACCGTGGTGGCAGAGTTTAATTTGCCTCTAATAAGTTCTTCATATCATGAAAAGTAGCGGAAGACCGACCGATCGTACAAAATGAACGACGTCATTAGCGACGTGAATCACGCTTGTTTTCTCGTCCAGACAGCAACCCGTGCATGCTTCTCTCGTATTCTCGCGATTCAGTCGGGAGAATGCGAGTGCGGAACGTCACGCTTTTGCTGACACACCGGCAGAAAGCATGTCCCGCTAAATGTTGGACAATTAAAAAGTGGGGAGCGAATTAGCGGAGGCTACAGCTCATTAGTTTTCGCCGCCTCGTGACGATGACAAAGAGCGAGGAAACGTTACATCGAATGACTGAATGCCATCATAACACATTGCGCCATTCTTCAAGTTTGCAAACACAACAAGAGTATACTGATCCGTAATCTGTAAAGGACCCCGCACAAAACCTATGGAAAATGGTTTTCGGTCAAATTGGCTAAATTTCACTATGTTATAGTTTTCGCCATGCAGATAAAAAGTTATCATTGCACCAAGTCCCAAAAGTCAATATTTCCCAAGATATAAAGGGTCAAAGTAGTGAAATATGGTCATCCGCAGTAGTAAGACGTATGTTATAAGTATAAGTGATACATTGATATTTATTCACGAAATAAATAAAAATCGATTTTTACATATATATATATA
>NW_022639495.1:2078643-2216304 GCF_010583005.1 Odontomachus brunneus
GATGACCATATTTCACTACTTTGACCCTTTATATCTTGGGAAATATTGACTTTTGGGACTTGGTGCAATGATAACTTTTTATCAGCATGGCGAAAACTATAACATAGTGAAATTTCAATCAATTTAACCGAAAACCATTTTCCATAGGTTTTGTGCGGGGTCCTTTATTAAACTTAGTACATTAAAAACTTTTTAAAATCTACTTATTTATTGCTTCGCGATTTCACTTCGTCTTGTGCAACGTCTTTCGAGCGAAAAAAAAGATTCAGATAAATCGCAAATACCATCTTGCAAATATTTTATAGTCATTCTACATTTTATTCTATCTGGATTTAAATATCCAATCGCTCTTATAGAAAAAAAAACTCATTAAACTAAATAGAAAAATTTTCTACCAATTTTTAAATAACTATGATATTTTTTTAGATATTTTTGAGAATTTTTGAGATCTTATTAGAAAAAATTAGAGAATTTTTGAGATCTAATTAGAAAAAATTGGTTAATCAATGCAATCGATTGACCAATGTTTCTGTGTTATCGTAACAGCGAGAAGACCGAACGACACCTGATGTCGCGGCTGTAAACAGCTGTAATTCGCTAATTTGTTGATGTAGCGACATGAAACAATCCTTTTGGCATGCACATATCTACGGCGCTCTTTCATTGTCCATTTAGAAGAGTCAAGCGTCATGATCAACGTGAAGCATAGCAAACATATTCACACAAGCAACATGCGACTCTTTCGATCGGAACTCTTTCAATCTCTTTCGAGATTATTCAGATCCCTTTCTTTGTTTCGTATCTTGTAACAGTGACGAGATTAATATTGTTACTAAGTCAAAAGAAAGGAATAATCATCGTGATTGTAAGATGACAGAGACCTTCTCGTTTCCGCTTCTATCTAGTGTAAGACAGCAATGAATTAAACTAGTAATAAACCATGACATCAAACTAGCGATAAGTGATAAAGCGCTTGATATAATCGTCGATATTTTCGTTTATATTGTAGATATTGTAGTCTCCAAGTAGAATTTGTTGGAAAACTAAGATTTTCATACATCTAAATAAACCGTAGTGGCCTTTCTTGTTTTTAAAGATAGATTAGTAAAATGAAACGCAAAAGCAATATGTCATCAATTAGTAACAATGGAAATCTCATAGATAGATAGAATAGTCTACAGAATAATCTACAGAAAAAATAAAAAAATAGTCATGCATCTCGCATCTCTGTATTTTTATGCACAGCTGAAATATTGATTACGAACATTTGTAATAAATCATAATGAAAAAACGCAACTCTATATATAATTCAAATACTTCCACTATTATACGTTGATATATTGTAGATTCTTAGAGAAAATTGACATGTCTAAAGAAAAAATATTAATAAGATATATAACGCTTGTTCTTTAAATAAAGTTAATCGAGAAAAATGTTCATTCACGAGAAGTTTATTTATATACAAAATATATGAAAAGATAATTTACACAGAATCATTTTCCATAAACATTAGTTAAAGACCCTGGTCACATGCTACAATTTTCTAGATTAATGAAGAAAGAAAATACACAACAAAATACGCTACAAAATACGTTAAAATATAAAGATATATCCATAAAATTAATGTGAGGTATGGCTAATTTTGTGATTTTGTCACGTTAATTTTATGACTGTTTATTGGCGATTGGAACAAAGAGAAATCTTTGCTTGCAATTCATCACAAATGTCATTTTATGTATATATCTTCTTATTTTAACATATTCTACAGAAACTTTGAGTTTTTTTTTATATGTTGTTCCTATTGTCACTAATCAAGATAGTCGCAATGAGGAAAAAGGAATCTTAAGCCTCATACAATTTCGGCTATTGTTTGTGGCAACGAACCATAGTAAAATGTATCACATATATGTTTCACAAATAAAAACATTCGCTTTCATGAATAATGCACTTAGAGTAATCTTAATCTAGAATATAATCCTGTCATATTTGTATGAAAAATATTTTGTCTTTAAAGAAATATATTTTATATATATAATGCACTATATACAGTCACATAATACCACGTACAATCATCATCGTCATCACAAACTATCCGAAGTGAAATTCTGTAGTATACTTGATCACTCTTGATCCGAAAATTCTTGACTGGCTAAATGATAGAAGTAGGAGTCGGCGTTCTGAATCAATAAATTTGGCTCATCGAATTCCAATACTTCTCCATCTCCCATTACTAAAACTCTGAACAGGAAAAGAAAGTTTTGAATGAAAAAAAGAACTAATATATCAAGTGCATATCACGAAACTAATTTGATCCTTCACATTTTTGTGCAAATCATATTATCCCGAGTTTCATTACACGACGTAAAGATTTAGATTCAAAAGATGATATACCTATCACAGTGCATAATCGTCCTTATTCTATGAGCGATGGTAATCACTGTCGCGCTTTGGAAGGAAGACTTTATCGTCGCTTGAATAAACTTATCTGTTTCCTGGTCTACGTTCGCCGTAGCTTCATCGATGCAAACGATCTGCGACGAAGAAGTATCAAGTTCTTAGTATTACGCGAACAATCACCTATTTGAATGGTGCTACACATAAGAAATACCTTAGCATTATGTAGTACAGCTCTGACTAAGCAAAACAATTGTCTCTGACCGGCGCTAAGATTACCGCCACCTTCATCTAAGACTGCACCCAAGCCACCCAATCGATACACCAAAGACTGTACTTTACATTTCTCCAGAGCTTTGTATATATGTACATCGGTGTACTGATCCAATGGATCCACATTCTCTCGGATGGTGCCCGAGAAGAGAAATGGATTCTGAGGTATAATAGCTAAGCGGGATCTAGAATAGTTGTTTTTTACAGTCAACGATAATAAATCTCAGACAGTTCCTTTAAAAAACTGACTAGATATTACCTCAATGCTTTCAGTTGTAGCGTTTGAATGTTCACGTTATCAATTAATATATTCCCAGAAGTAATTTCCGTCAGTCGGAACAACGAAGATAACAATGAACTTTTTCCAGCGCCAGTGCGACCAACGACGCCTATCTTTTCCGCAGGTCGCGTTATAAACGTTACTTCTTTCAACGATGGCACTAAATGATCTCTGTAAAATGCGATGAATATTATGTTTTCCAAATACCATATAAAAATACACTATTCTCGAAGTTAGGAATTTTCTATTACCTGTACTTTAAAACGACTTCTCTAAATTCAACCACACCCTGACTAGGCCATGCGTAGGGCGGATTATCACCCATCGCGTTCTCAGTGGGTACATTATCTAAATACTGTTTCACTCGTTCCACCGCGATCATTTCTCTTTCAGTCTCGGTAAAAGAGTTCACCACTCCAGATAGTAATGTGGTTATGGACAAAGCGTATGTGATCGCCAGGCCGATTAAACCAGGATCAGCGATGTTGTATTGATGTTGCAAAACTGCCATAATGCTGATTCCAGCTAAAAGGGTGACACCAATAAATTGTAATCTCAATGCTAGCCATTGGCTAGCAGCCAGAGAAGCAAATTGCGCTTTTTGGCTAGCTTCTAATAACAGTTCATTTTCCTGTTTAAAACGGGGTACAGTACGGTACGCTCTGATACTCGTCAAGCCGCTAAGAGTCTCATTGAAATGGGCATATAGAGGAGACAACGTTACACTAGATAATCGTTTTACCTCTCTGGACGTTAATCTGAAAGATAACAAACAATTTGGAAACGTGACTTTTGACAATTATTGTTAATTATTGTTAATTCGTAGATAAAATTTACAGAAAGATTTACCTGTAATGATTTTGTATCCAGTGATAAATAGGCACTAGAGGTGCTAATACTAAGAATATCCATGGTAACCCATAAGCCGTAACTATAATAGTAGCAATCAAACCAAACAGATTTGCTAACAAAATGTTAGCAATGAAAGGAAGCGAATCATCGACTGTATACGTGTCAGATGAGAATCTGTTTACAATTCTGCCAAGTGGTTGAATATCAAAAAATGTTCTTTTCGCCTGGAACGAGAATATTTTCGCAACAAAATCCTTGCAAAATCAGGGAATAATTATCACGAAAGTTCAACTCTTATATTCACCCGTACAACTGTCTTCAAAAGATGTTTGTGCATCATAATGGCCGCTTGTAAACCACCATACGCAAAAATAAAAGCTCTGATCAAAGTGAAAACAGAATTAGCTACAGCCAGCAGGCTGTAAACCGTCAGATAATAATTTGTATCATGTAAGCCGTAATTATTGTAATAGAAGTGCGAATTTTTCAGTGTCGACGTGTCAGTTGAATTGGTCGTCGTTGCGTTTGTATGGGTCACCCAATACGACAACCACAAATCCGTGATATTTTTCGAGCTTTGCATTAAAATCATTGAGAGTAATATCGAGATAGCCAAATATCGTCCTACAGCCTTAGTATAGTACATGTACACTGAAAAATGTACTGTTCCTTTCTCCATTACTTCTTTATCAAGTAATGGATCTATTTCTTTATTTCCAGCCAAACTAAACTCGATAGGCGGTATTTTCATAGATTGGACATCCAAGTCAGATTCGATAGATTCTGTTGACAGAAGGTAATCTTCCAGATCGGGCAGTATGTCGCTCGGTTTTCCTTGATTAATAATTTTCCCTTTCGACATTTCAATCACCAAATCCGCATGAATCAAATATTGTGTTTGATGCGTACACAGTATCCTAGTTTTATTTCGTAGCAGACCTAGGATTACATGCTGGAAAACATATTTGGCAACTTTGACGTCCAATGTCGCTAATATGTCATCCAGCAAATAAATGTCTTTATCAGCGTATATAGCACGTGCCAAAGAGATTCTCGTCTTTTGGCCGCCACTCAACGTATTGCCGGCTTCGCCAACAGTCGTTAAGTCCTTGTTAGGTAATATATTCAAATCAGATGTGAGGGCGCAAGCCTTTAAAATGTTCCTGTTAAAGTTATAGATAAAAGAAATGTCAGATTGAGATTAATATGTCGTATAAAATATATGTGAAAGTTTAATATCGGCGTTAATAAAAAAAAAAACTAAACACTTACTTATATTTATTATGATCGTATGCTTTTCCGAACAGAATGTTATCTCTAATCGTGCCACGTTGTAACCAAGGATTTTGTTTCACGTATCCAAAACCCTTGTGGTCATCGTTAACTGCTATAACTCCTGTGGTTTTTGTAATTTCTGCCAAAATACCATCCAGAAGTAGAGTTTTCCCGCTTCCAATCTTGCCCATAATACCGATCAATTGCCCCTGAAGGAATATTTGTTTCACACATAAAAGAAACGTGTTATAAAATCTATTCTTACCTTCTGCACGGACATATTAATATTATATAATGCGAAGGTATCGTCACTTTCGAAAGTAACGTTTCTTTTATTCTCAGCGCTTGAAGATGGAGTTGCTACAGCTTTCAAACTTGTGTTTTTATTAACATCGTTACTCCTCGGACTATTCACAATGAATGTTACATTTTGTAACAACAAGTCTACGTCTGGAGTAATATCTGTGTAGTACAACGATGCGTCCATATCTGGCAGCTAAATTATAAATGAAAATTGAGTATTTTTTAAGTACCCACTATTTGCTACGGTTTGCATCATGTTACAATTTCACTATACGTACGTCCAGCATTCTTTGAATTCTTTTGAGAGATACCCATGCTTCCGTAAGACCATTTAAAACCCACGGGAACGCATTTAAAGGCCCTATTAACATGTTTAACAACGCCATACTGGTGAAGACGGTTTTGACGTCTAGTTCATTTCCAAGCAAAACGTATGTCGCAAATGTTAATATTGCGATGAGAACAGGTGTAGTTGCCCAAAAATAAACACAAAGAGCATCCAGATATTTTCTACCTCGTAAATACTTCACCTCACTTTCACGAAGCTCTAAATCAACAAAAAAGTATTCAGATAAGAATGTTACGAAAAGAAAATATCCTATTAATAGAATTTATACTAAAATATACTAACTGAAAATACTTCGTAGAAAGTGTTCTTCCCACACATTAACTTTGATCGTAGTTATCCCACGCAATGTCTCTCCTACCAGTCTCACTCGCTGATCTTTGTATTCCATTAATTTAGTGCTGAGTTTACCAATTTTATTTGCTATGAATTTATTAATTGGTATAAGCATTATCGAAAATGCAACACCAGCTAAGAACGAAGCGCCGATTTGCTGATGCAAAAGATATAACGTCACGAATAACTGTAAATATAAAAATTTGGGTATTACCTTTTTTAAAAAGCAAAGAAAATGCATTTTTAATATATAGAGAGAAGAATGATGAAGAAGAACATTATTGTCATAATGTTTAATTACCTGAAAAGGTATACTCCAAAATACATGAAAACTAGGACAGCTGTTAACCAATCTATCACTATCAGTACTCATAAAATTTACAATTTCACCAAAATTGAAATTCTGATTCAAATCGATATTAGAAGAATATAATGTTTTCCGATACACTAAAGTAATAATTGCGGAACGAATCTTCAAGCCCACAACTGACATCCAAAATGTAAAATGCGTATTACAAAAGGCACCTACAGAAATGTCAACGTTATAATTTATGTAACAAACATTCAAGTGATATCAAAGTGTAAACTTTGATTTTGTACCAATTATAGCGCTGATTATTATAAGAGATGCGTATAAGTATCCATATGAAATTGGTTCGTCTTTATCTTCGATAAAACCTATCAGTTTGTTCAACAATATTGGCCCCATGAATGAGCTACAGTCAGCAATAAACTTCAGTATGCCAACCGCGTAAAATTCCCAGCCGAAACATTGATGCAGCAAGTAGAACAATGTCACTTTCTTCGTAATTACTTTTACGTTTGGATGAAGTGATATTTCCGAGTTATTTTCGATTCCGTTGCTTACAGGTTTTAGCTGCAACATGTTATCATTAGTATTATTACGAGAATTAATTTTGATTATCATGTGCATTCACACAAAAATTCAATAAAGGTATCATATGATATCATTATTAAAAAGTAAATTATTATGTCTTCTTGTTTACCGTATTATATAAACATTTATCAATTTTATGGCTGATTGTGTTGGTACTGATCTGGTCGGGTAAATCAAACAAGTCCTCCGAATGGCTCAATGACCCTCTAACACCTTTTTCCATTAACGGAGTTACCCAATGGAACAGAAGTTTCGAGGTGATGGTTGTATCTTCCATAGCAATCCCAAGGTAATTTGGATCCTGTTCCTCCGGAAATTGTACGTACGAAGAAGTGGGAGTATTTAATAGTGCAGTGCGTTCTCCTATCTACAAACAGTGCTTCGTTGATTGGTGGCATTTTTGTTTACTTGACTCATGCTTTTAGATAAAATGGCAGACAAGTTTAAAACAAGGAATTGTAAAAAATATACAGAATTATTTAAAACAACTTCTTGTCTTTAAAATGTCATACTCTTGAACGAATTTTAAGATGATTTTTTCTTTTGCAAAATGTTATTTAAAACTTAGTTTACAAGTTATAAAAATAAATAGTTTGTTTTAGGAATCAGATACAGAAGGGCAACATAATTTACAGTCAGACGTGTTTTAAATAGATTACAACTATGTAAAATTCAATACTAATATTTATGCGTTATCTAATATTTATTTGTTTTGGCCTGAGACTTTTGTTTGTTACTATCCAGACATATTTTGGTATATTGTGCTGACTAGCACAAATATAATAAAAGTGCACCCTTATATACAATAAGAATTCTGTTAGTATATAAATGAAATCACCTGAGATACCATGAAAATTGCTGCTTATTTTGTCAAAAAGAGAACGCAATTAGTCCGGAATTATTGTAGAAATGTAAGCTAAATATTTTGATCAAAATTGTGCCATAATAAGTGTGTACTTCTTAAAGCAAACATGTTTTAAATATATTGTGCTGTAGCATCGCAAAACATATATTAAATATATTTTGCATGGTATGCTCATCTCTGTCTACCTGGATATGTAATGAGTAATTGAATAAATATTTTCTATTATTTGAATGTCGCCCCGGATAATCATAATAGTACTAAAAATAAAATAAACTGCCAGACAGTTTAGTGATAGAGACCAGCAGAAACTTACTGCAATATTTCGAGATGATGTTCTCATGTGCTCCAGTCTACTAGGACCTGGTATCAATGTTATGATATACAGTATCAGAAAAGTGACCACGCTGATACTAAATCCCAGCGATAAGTTTGGCAAAACATCATCTTTCGGTGTATTCTTGACGTGGCTGCGTAGTAATAGCATAGAAATAACAATCAAAAGGAGTATTAGTGCTCGTATCAATATCGGACCTCGTGGATTGGGGCCACGTCTTCCACGTTTTAAGCTCAATATAAAGAAGAGATGCACAACCCATGCTAAACCTTCAGTTCCCGCGACAAGATAATCCACTGGTTTAGCGGAAGTGAATTTATCGTTAATTTTTGATAATATTGGCTCATAATCGCTGATGTATGGTGCAATAGCTGTTGTAGCAATATGATTAACATTGCTTTTCGGTGAGAAAAGTAATTTGTCAAGCCCAACAGTGCGATTTAATCCGCCATGTATCCTGCTTATGATATTTATCCCATCCAAAGTTGAATTTATGCTATCAGAGGGAAAAGTGTTTAATTTTCGTGGTACTAATGTATTATAGTCTTGCACCTCATTGTGCACCAAAGGGATAGTAGTTTTTGTCAAAATAATATATGCCCTTATAATAGGGAGTATCACTAAGCATATTGTGATTAGAATTCTTATGTTTATAGCACGATAGGTATACTGTTGTCGTCTTATAACTGTATGTTTCTTTCCACAATGATACGCAGAAATTATAGCTATGAGAACTAATACTGGCACCTGAAAATTGTGAAGTGAACTTAGTAAAAATAATAATTGTGCTGACTTAAGCACCAAATTGAATGCAATGCAACATTTATTATGCTGACCTGAAGACAAAGTTGTTGGAAACAAATATCTAGGTCATGTGTCTCTGGATTCAAAGGTTTAATACCTCTATTTTGTCCACAGAACTCTGTCCAGTTCCACTTCCATCTTTCCACATCATAAAACCAATCCTCTGCCATGCTGCAGTATTATAATTAATTCATAATTAAGAACTTTTTTCCTCTTCAATAGGTTAAACAAATATTGTAAAAACAATCAATCGAGATCATATAAATAATATACAATATGTAAAAACATGATACAATTATAAAAGCTTTTTTTTTAATAAAACAGACAAAGAAAAGAACATTTAAATGAAATAATAAGATTGTGTGAAATTGTTATTTTGTTTAGACACACATTGTTGATGTAGTTGTGATAATTTTTACATAATCCATACGTACAAACATGCTGAATGATAGTGTTTCATTAATCAATTAGGGGAAAGTTAATTTAAGTGTATGTTACAGTAGACTTGATAATTAGCAATTGCAACACGATACTATGATCGATTAAACTGACTGATAATCATCAATTACTGCCAGATAAGAGGACTTAATGCATCATTAGCAAACAATGTAATTGGTTATATTGCAGAAATGTACCTTTTGGTCGATAAATTTGGCCATAAATATCGAAGCACCCAATGTTAATAAGCACTGCACTATTTATTGCGAGTCCTCAGTCGAATTACATTTTGCTGCTGCGCTCTCATATTGGTGACACTTACAGGTTAGGTTTCCTATAAGAGTGACGCATAGTGACGCATGTTTGGCGATTGATTGTCCGGCAAGATATCATCTTGCATTCGTCGTGTATCGTGCGGATGCCGAATCGCATGTTTATTTCGTTTAATCATTTATCACGAGCATAAACAATAGTAACAATAACTTTTAATCTATTGACGAAAGTGATAATAAAAGAGGAAAAAATTGCAATATAAAAAACTCTTACATATTCTTCTTGAGATTAGTTCTTCGTAATAATTGTGATACGCGAGCATAGTACGCAAATCATTTGCTCAATTTCTTGAATTTATATATTGCGAATAATGAACGAAAACGAAACACAGAAAGAAAATTTAATGTTGGAAACTAAAAAGGATGTTCCATGTGATGAGAGTGATAGTAACAACAAACAAAGCACAAACTTTTCTTTGTCAGATACAGTACGTGACAATCTTGAAAAAGAAATGCTAAATTATGTGTGTAACAGTGCAGCAATTTTCAAAAGCCAACAGAAGGGAGAACCTGAATTGACGTTTGAGGAAAAACGTGTCATAGCTAAGCAACTGCTGGAAAAGAACCACTGCTTGTTCCTGTCTAAGTTTGGACATTATCTGAAGGAAGAACATCTAGAATATTTTAGCAAAAATGAAGATTATGAAACAGCTTATCATATAAGCAGGTTACGGAGATACTTCAATAATTTAACACGACATGTTGATGTCAGAAATAGAAGGTATGAAGCTCTGAAGACACTGATAGAGAAGGGAGAGTACTTCAGTGAGTGTGAGATGATGAAAAGAAATCCGTTATTATATGAACACTTGGTAGGGCAGTACTTGACAGAAGAGGAGAAGAAAGCTAGAGACAGTGTCACGCGCAATGCAAATTATGTGGATATACTTATGGAGACTATCGAGAGAGACAAACTGCAAAAATACTTGAAATCCCAACAAAAGGAAGAAGACAGTGTTCGTGAGGAGAATGATTCTGATGATGATGATGATGATGATGATAATAGTAATGGTGATGATAATGATGGAAAGGACAGTGTCACATCCAAGACAAGTAGTTCCAATAAACAAATTTGTTTTCATTGGGGATACTTAGATGAGATAGATAATAATGATAAAGACAGAAATAAGACATTACAAAATAGTAAAGTACGACACAAGGTATCAAATGAAGAAATACAATTGCTCAGACAGGAATTTCTCACAAACATGTATCAGAGTTTTCTAGATGGTAAAGATAGAGATTTTGATTATAGGTACATCTATTATGTTAATATGCTAACTTAATATATAAAAGCTTTATAAGAAAGCATTTTGGAATATATAAATATGAATGATTTTTTAAGATTAAATAAAATATTTAAGAATTTGTACATGCATATACTAATGTGATAAATGTAAAAGCATGCTTTATATATTTCTGTTTATAATTTATACTACTTTTTTCTATCAAATACTTAAATATATAGCCATTGTATTATATTCCGAATTTTCATTATTCACTTTTAGCACTGTGGATGACAATGAGGCTTATGATAATGTAGAATTAAGGAATCAAGATGAAGAAGAAAAGTACTTTGATTCTGAATCCCCTGAAACTGTGCTTCCACATAACAAAAGCAATGACCAAAGCGAATCTGAAGATGAACTGGATGCATATATGAGAACACTGAAGGTTAAATAATATTTCACACTTTACAATTGCCCTGCTCTGTTGTTGGCATTGATTCACAGAAAGGTTATTTATTCACTAGGAGCAGACTCCTACAAATCCACACTCGTTGGATAATCTGACATAGCACTGCATACATCGAGTTACAATAAATTTATTTGTACGTAACAAAAGTTTTTGTAGTTGTATCTATCCCATTTGTATTTTATAGTTGTACACTATCCCACATCACACTATTATGAAGCAATTTCACTCCTTTCTTCTTGCTTCCTCTTGAAATGTAAGATTTACATAAAATATTAAAATATTAAATTATAAAATTTCCTATATACTGTATCTTTTCATTTAAATATTCATTTTAAATTAGTATTCCGATATTCATATTTTAAACTAATTGTGTATATAACTTCTTTTATTAACAATATATAGAAATAGTATTCAAATACGTTATTGTTAAGTTTTTATTGTGCAGTCAATTAAAATATCTAATTACCTTAAAACGTAAGAAAATCGATATTAATTATCTGGATCTAATTTGATTTATTTGTTGAATCATACTTAAATTCTACTTAAAATCATTTTCGAAAATTTAAAATTATAATTCACATAAAGAAGCACAAATAACGCGATAGGACACAATATAGCGATACGAGTCGGCGGGTCGGAACGATTATCATTCTATCGGAACTGTCGGAACTCTAACGGAGTCGAGCGTACTTAGTTTCTTGTCAAAGAGGGTATTCACAACGCAACGAGCAATTGTGTATTTTTCTCAAGAAAATGGTAAGTATTGTCGGGTCATAAGAAGCATGTTACGCAGTTCTGCTTATGAGGATAAGAATTCTCCTCGAATTCTCAATCTGTGTGGCGCTAATCATCGCAAATTAATCTGGCGTCGTAAAGGTTATCTCTGTCGCAGAAAGTTTGAGAACTGTTTCGTCGTGATTTTCAGAAGGCGATCACTGGAAATGGAATGCTTAATTTCTTGTTTTTGTGCGCGATCTAATTAGCGTTTATATAAATTGTAAGTCGTACGTATGTCTGATAGTTGCATCTATACCCCTATTGTGCAGCCCACAATTTGTGTGTCCTCCTATTAGAAGAATCTTATCTTGAAAGTGAACAAATCCTGAGGTTTCAGTGATTTAATACGTCGTTCAATGTTACATTTTGCTTTCCCATCAATACATTCATATCTAACTATGTTTACAAGTAGATTAGTCATGCTTGTCTCGATATCCCCGACTCTCAGGATCCTTGGTGCATGCTTGAGTTGGATAGCTTATTTAGCATGGTACTACCTGGTGTTCCTGGTAGGTATCTTTGTTTTTCTCACAGCCAATGACACCTGCCATGACGGGAATGGAAGATCAAGAAAAACTGCTGGAGGATGCGATTGGCGTGGTGAAAGTACAAGCTTTTCAGATGAAACACTGTCTTGACAAATCCAAACTGATGGATGCTCTCAAACACGCCTCTACTATGCTGGGGGAACTTAGGACTTCGCTTCTAAGTCCAAAGAGCTATTACGAGTTGTGTATCCTTATTAATTATTTTTAAAAACTATTTTAATTGTGACATCCAGTATGGTTATTCAGGCTTTATGTGTTGATAAATTGAAATATTCCTTATAACAATTGTTATTAGACATGGCAATCACAGATGAACTACGGCACTTAGAACTTTATTTGCTGGATGAATTCCAGAAAGGAAGAAAAGTTACAGACCTATACGAATTAGTGCAATATGTTGGCAATATTGTACCTAGACTGTATGTACATGTTTTATAATTCTGTATTGTTATTCCTGTAATTGAAAAGTAAGATAGTTTGTTGAAAATTACAGCTATTTACTTATCACCGTTGGTCTGGTTTACATCAAGACCACTCCTGGCTTAAAAAGAGATCTTCTGCGAGATCTTGTGGAAATGTGCAGGGGTGTGCAACATCCTTTGCGAGGTTTATTCTTGAGAAATTATCTATTACAATGCACAAGAAACATTCTGCCAGATGTCGCTGAAAGTGAAGACGAGGATGGAACTGTATGTATTTTATAAATTGCTAGATTCTCTTTGTACATACTATTATTCCTGAAACTTCATTTCTAGGTCCGTGACAGCATAGATTTTGTTCTCATGAATTTTGCAGAAATGAATAAATTGTGGGTACGCATGCAACATCAGGGTCACAGTAGAGATAGAGAGAGAAGAGAAAGGGAAAGGGAAGAGCTTAGAATTTTAGTGGGAACAAATCTTGTACGACTTAGTCAACTGGAGTCTGTGACATTAGATAAATACAAGAAGGTAAATTCTGTAATATCTATTTTTTCAACCAGTTTTATTGTATGCATTACTATAAAGCTATTTTCAGCTTGTATTGCCAGGCATTTTGGAGCAGGTAGTTAGTTGCAGAGACGCAATAGCACAAGAATATCTTATGGAGTGTATAATTCAGGTACATTTTCTACAAGTTGTACAACGCCGTTTTATCTAAAAAAATATGAAAATCATATATTTAATTATTATTTGTAACTAGGTGTTTCCCGACGAATTTCATTTGCAAACGTTAAATGCATTTCTCAAGTCCTGTGCAGAATTGCAAACTGGAGTGAATGTTAAAAACATAATTATATCGTTGATTGATCGGCTTGCAGCCTTTAGTCAACGGTCCGACGGTGTAGGAGGGCCAGGAAGTCCTAATCAAGTGCCAGGAATTCCACAAGACGTTAAGCTTTTTGATGTATTCAGTGATCAAATTGCAACTATCATACAGGTATTTGTGAAATAGAATTTATAGTTGATTTTGTTAAATTACCATTCAATGACGATAGGATACTGCACAAATGTTTGAATTATTTCATGATTTAGAAACCAAAGAATTCCTTACCATCTAGTTTAAGTCTGAGAATGGTAACAATGTTTTGTTTTAATTATAGTATACTTGCTTTTATCAAATATGTATAAAAAATGTTTCTTTCATAGACAAGACAAGATATGCCTCCTGAAGATATCGTGTCGCTCCAAGTAGCTCTCATAAATTTAGCACATAAATGCTATCCCGATCGAGTGGATTATGTAGATAAAGTTTTATTCACCACCGTCCAGATATTCCAGAAACAAAATGTCGACAAGTGAGTGCAGTTTGTCGTACATGTTAAGTAATCATATGCACGCTGTATGTACATTGAATATTTATATATATATGTATATTTTTTTTTTATAGACTGGAGTATAATAGCGCCGTTTCGAGAGAATTAGTGAGATTAATGAAAATTCCTGTAGATAATTATAAGAACATATTAACCGTGCTGAAACTTGAACACTATGCACCTCTACTGGATTACTTCGATTATGAGGGCCGAAAACTGCTGGCTATTTATATAATAACAAATATCTTAGAAAACGAAACATTGATACCAACGCAGGAGCAAGTAGACGCAGTACTGTCCATGGTGTCACCCTTGGTACAAGATCAGCCGGATCAACCTAACATAGAGGAAGATCCCGAAGATTTCGCCGAGGAGCAGGGATTACTCGGCAGACTGATACATCATTTTAAGTCTGAGACGGCGGATCAGCAGTATATGATACTAAGTGCCGCAAGAAAGCACTTCAGCACTGGCGGTAACAAAAGAATAAAGTACACTTTGCCGCCTATAGTTTTCCAAAGTTATCAATTGGCTTTCACATATAAAGGATTGAAAGATCAAGTTAGTAATTTTGACACAATCAAATCATTGAATACGTATGCAACGTAATACGTAGAAACTGATAATTTCTTTCTTGCAGGATGACATATGGCAAAAGAAATGTCAGAAAATCTTTCAGTTCTGTCACACTACTATCACGGCTCTGATGAAGGCTGAATTGGCTGAATTACCTTTAAGGTTATTTCTGCAAGGCGCGATAGCGATTGGTGAAATCCGTTTCGATAATTTCGAGGTGGTTGCTTATGAATTCATGAGCCAAGCCTTCTCGATATACGAAGACGAGATAAGCGACTCGAAGGCGCAGCTTGCGGCGATTACCTTGATCATCGCCACATTCGAACAAATGAGTTGCTTTGGCGAAGAAAATGCAGAGCCGGTGCGCAATCAATGCGCTCTATACGCCAGTAAATTGTTGAGAAAACCTGATCAATGTAGAGGTGTCGCAACTTGCTCACACATATTTTGGTCGGGAAAGTCTTTAGCTACAGACGGAAAAGAGGTATACACATTGAACTTCGAATGTTTGAGACGAATTCTTAACGAAAAGTACTATTTCAGATGCAAGAAGGTGGTAAAGTGTTAGATTGCTTGAAGAAAGGTATTAGGATAGCGAGCCAATGTATGGACACGTCGGTGCAAGTGCAACTATACGTAGAGTTACTGAATCATTATATTTACTTCTACGAGAAAGGAAATACAGCCGTAAGATTCGGTTACAGTAAAGCACATGTGAGTTTATTGTTTCCGAATAGACCTTTATATAAACATATTTTTCTTTCAGGTGACTGTGCAAATATTAAATCAAGTAATTGCGAAAATTAGAGAGGAACTTCCCAATTTGGAAGCGAGTGAGGAAACTGATCAGATACAAAAACATTTAGCAAACACGTTAGAACATTTAAGAAATAGGATGGAATCACCAGAATCTGATGGACTTTCTTATCAGGACCTTGTACTTTAACAACGCGGAATCGGCACTGTAATTTTGTAAATAATACATTTTTAGAATACAAAACTCGTCCGATTGCGCCAACAATTTGCATTGATCCCGATTAATTCAATTCTCATTTTCAATCTTTATTGTAAACAAAACTGTACGAAGAGATTCTGTGACAGAATAAGTCAACAATTGTTGTCGCAACTAACTAACGATTCTGAGATCATACATTTCACAGTTTATAAGTGGATGTTCAAATTGTATCAAATTGCCTACATTAGATGACTGTTAACAATATATCGAATATATAGGAATTCATATAGAATAATATGTATATTTGTTTTAATAAAAGTTTATTATATATACTTGCATGAATTTAAAATTAAAATTTTTTACCTAACATCAAGACATTTTAAATCGAAAAGATTTGCCTTAATCTTAAAACAAATTACGTTATCTGAGTTTAAATAAAATGTAGCTTTCATATAGCATTAGTGCAGCAATCATTTATATTATTGCACACTCAACTTATAGTTTTGAAAGTGCAATAATAGTAATTATTATAAAACATTAATTCCAGTAGCATAAACTATGGAAAAACTAGTACTTTTTAAATAACATCAATATCTTTCGTGGTTGCGGAGAAATAAGGAATAAATGCTAGCGGCATGTAAGAGCTTGATCGCAACATCGAAACATTCGCGCATTTCTATACTTTACCTAAAGCAGTGGTATTAATCGTAATATTATAAACAACTAATTCCAATAGAGTAAAGTGTGGAGAAGACAGTGCTTTTTGAATGAAATCGATATCTTTTGTAGTTGCCGAAATTAAGCAATAAATGCTAACGGCATGTAAAAGCCTGAGCACGACGTCGCGGTCAAATGCTTATATGCCGCATGTATTTTTTGCTTTCTTTCAGGAACTACAAAAGATATCGATTTCAGTAAATATTCGGAAGAGAATATGTTTTGTATAAAAAAAATATGACAACATTTGAATAAATCGACGTTGAGAACAAAGAAAACAACCAATCTTTTAATGAA
The DNA here is from genome assembly GCF_010583005.1 of Odontomachus brunneus. Classification (NCBI taxonomy): domain Eukaryota; kingdom Metazoa; phylum Arthropoda; class Insecta; order Hymenoptera; family Formicidae; genus Odontomachus; species Odontomachus brunneus. Next base: position 2,095,737 of record NW_022639495.1, read on the forward strand.
AGAGAAGAATTTAACTTTAATTCATCTAGTCGAACATCGCCCATTTTTAGTACGATTGTGCAGACACGTGTTAGTCTCACTGCGCGCAGTTGTTTTGTGTTGATTAACAAGAAATACGTATTGTGATTGAAAAATGGGTAAAGGATGGAAAAATAAACCGAAAAAGAACTTTGCTGAAAAGCGTCGCGAGAAGCAAAAGGTTCGATTATTTTCAATATTGCATTTTAATAAACTTTGAGAGGTTATGTTTACTGTGCTTTACTAATTTTTTTGTATTTTTATTAGTATAATTTTGAAGTTTTGAAAACAATTATCTTTTTTCATTTTATTTAATATTTTATTTAATAAACGATGGCGATGTAAATGTTTTAAAAATACTGAAATATATATTATTAATGTATATAGAAAAAGGATGAATGGGACAAAGTCCCCCAAAGAAGTTATCCAGACATTATTAGGGAGAATAAGGACTTTGAGAATTATTATAAGACTCAAGGAATAGTTCCAGAAGATAAATGGGATGCATTTATTGGTACAATGAGGACCAACCTACCAGTTGCTTTCCGTATCACCGGCTCTAAAATAGAAGCAAAGGCTTTATTAGAGATAATCAAAAGTGACTTTTTTAAAGGAATTTTGAATACAAATTTAAATGGTGATAATGAAAATTCTAATGATGAGGTAAAAACTATATTACATAGTTTACCTTTTTATCCGGAAGAACTGGCTTGGCAATTGCAATTGACTAGAAAAGATATCAGACGATCTGAAGTTTACTTCAGGTTACATAACTTTCTTATTGCTGAAACTAACAGTGGTAACATCAGTAGACAGGAAGTAGTTAGTATGGTTCCTCCTCTGGTTTTGGATGTCAAACCTTCACACAAGGTACTTGGGCTAAACTTCTTGCAATCATCCATATTCTATTGCTATAAATTTTGGCTAAAATACTCCAAATGATGTCTAATAAATGCTCTTAAATGGATTTTTATCGGTGAAAAAGTTTTTACTATATAAAAAATGTTCAAATAATACTATTGATATAGAATGTGCTTCTTATACAGAAATCCAATCTAATTGTTGGAAAACCATGCAATTTAGTTATAAACAAAACTGTAAGTCATTCAATGAAAGAATATAGTTATAAACATGAAATCAATCATGAAGGAATATAATTATAAACATAAAACTGTAAACCATTCAATATAATTTCTAAATTGATAGCAGGGAATGTATATACAAACTTACTTGAGATTTTTTTTTACAAAACTAAATAATGTAATATATGTTCTGCTAATTTTTTTTTGGAATCCATTATTGTTAATGTATTATAGAATTATTAATTTAATAAGGCAAAGATTTAATAGATATATTTATTTATTACTTAGAAAAATATATGTTAGACAAATTTTTTATATATTTAATTTTTTATTATAGTTAAATTTATTCGTAAAATTTGTAAAAAATAATTTGCTGATGTGATAATATTTGCTTGACAATATATATCAAAATTATCTTGACAATATATATCAAAGTAATATAGGTTGAGTTTAGAATAGCTTTTTGAATTAGAGGTGCAGAAAGAAATGCGGGTCTCCTTTTCCGCCCATATATATATATTGTTTCTATACATATATATGTCAGCAAATTGCATCCTTTAAGTTCGATTTTACCATAAATATACACTGAAAGAAATCCGATAAAAAATTAACAAACGGATATTTCCGATAAAATTCTGATCAAATTTTATGTTCCATCAGGATATTTGATTAAATTTTATCAATTATCATAATGATATTTCATCAGATAAAAAATTATGAACCGATCAAAAAATTATGAACCGATATTTTTCATTATATATTATTAGGATATTTCCTGATCGAATACAAATTTCATCGGTATTTTTATCGGAAATATTTGTTTGTTAATTTTTTATTGAATAATTTCTCTCAGCATATGGTACATAGATTTTTCTGAGAAAGTAATATAAGTAAGTAATATAACACTAACAATTAACTAGTAATATAACATTAATATATATATAATATTATTTGAACATTTTTAACATTTTTACATTAAACTTTTTTGTTAATAAAAATTAATTTAAGAGCATTTAGTTGACATTATTTGTAATATTTCAGCTAAAATTTGTGACAATAGGGTATAGGTGGTTTTCAGAAGTTTATTCCTTACTTAAAACTATTAAATTTATTTTATAAAACAATAAATAGAATAAAATACATAAATTGTTTTTATAGGTTCTTGATATGTGTGCTGCACCTGGATCAAAGACAGCTCAGCTCATAGAGATGATACACGCAGATGAGGGAAATATTCTTCCAGGTAATAAATATTCAATTACTTTAATAACTACAAATTTCAGTAATTAATTGTTGTTCTAGAGGGTTTTGTGATAGCCAATGATCTTGACAATAATCGTTGTTATAAGCTGGTGCATCAAGCTAAGAGACTAAACAGTCCAAACATCCTCATTACAAATCACGATTCATCTATAATGCCCAATTTTACAATTACAAAACCAGATGGTACAAAAGATATTTTAAAGTATGTAATGTAGATTTCATAATCTTATAATATATGTGTATATATAATTAGCTAATCATCAGGAATTTTCTTATATAAATTTTATTCTTTTATAGATTTGATAGGATACTCGCTGATGTCCCATGTAGTGGTGATGGTACAATGAGAAAGAATCCAGATATATGGTGCAAATGGAGTCCTGCTAATGGCAGTAATCTCCATGGGTAAATAAAATTTGTCATAAGTTGATATATTTTAGAATTATGCAGAATATTAATCTTGATTTTTTTGAAGAATTCAATATAGGATAGCAAAACGTGGCTTGGAATTGCTAACAGTTGGAGGAAGGATGGTGTATTCTACTTGTTCATTAAATCCTATTGAAAATGAAGCAGTACTTCATAGGATCCTTCTTGAGACTGGAGATTCGGTACAATTAGTGGACTGTAGAGATTTAGTACCAGGATTAATATGTGACCCGGGTTAGTGTTTTAAGAAAGTAATATATGAAATATTCAAATATTTGTTAAAAAATACAGGAAAAGAGACATTTTAGTATAAAGATATCTTATAAATCTTGGAAACTATACTACATTGTTTGTAAGTTGTATTTTACAATCAGGTATCGCACACTGGAAACCGGCATCTAAAAATTTACAATACTATAATGTCTGGGAGGAAGTTCCGGAACAGTGGCAGACCCAAATACGACCGAAAATGTTTCCTCCATCAGCGAACGAAGCCCCCAAGTTTCATCTTGAACGTTGGTAAATATCATATAAATTATAGCTAAAAAAGACGCTTCATTGTTGTATTTATATTTTTTTAATTACATAGTATGAGAATATTACCACACCATCAAGATACTGGAGGCTTTTTTGTGGCTGTACTGGAAAAAATAAAATCCTTGCCATGGGAAAGTGAAACATTAAGTCAGAACGTTGCTGATAACAAAAACAAGAATGAATTGAGTCTCGAAGAAGAGGCTGCACGAGATGCAAAACTTCCAGAAAGTGGGAAAAGGCCATTAGAAGAAGGAATAAAACCACAAAGGAAACGGAAAAAGATTGTTGGTTACAGAGAAGATCCGTTTGTCTTTTTTAAGGACGAATCTGAAGATGCATGGCAATCTATTAAGTAAGTTTTAGTTTTTTTTTTTTTTTATACTGTTACTAATTTAGAATCTATATACTGATCTATACACCAATCTCAGAATTGCTCACTTTCAACTAGTCAGTCAAAAGAGAAAATGATTCTATATCTGATCTATACATATCATTAGAGTTTCTAATAAGCCCGTTCATTTTTAGTTGCTATTATTAGCACTACTATTACGTGATATAATTGCTTTTTTCATATTGTTCAATATACTTATCCAGAGATTTTTATGGTATATCTAATAATTTGGACCCACGACGTCTGCTGGTAAGAAGTCACGAAGGGAAAAAGAAAAATATTTATTTCACGTCACCAGCGATTCGCGATCTAGTGATATGTAACGAGAATAAGGTCAAGCTTATTAACACCGGCGTTAAGACATTCGTGCGATGTGACAATAAAAATATGAAATTCCGACTTGCTCAAGAAGGAGTACAAAGTATCGCTGACTATATAAGTGATGAGAGAAAACTTTACGTTTCAAAAGAAGATTTAATCATGCTTTTACAAAACAATGATCCACTCACACCACCTGAAATTGTAAAATTGAGTTTAGACACTCAGGAACGTCTGAAGAATTTCGGTAAGTACGTTTCCTTTTTTCGCTCTTATATTGTATAACAAATATTGCTTGAAAAATATATTTAATTTAAGCGACCGGAAGTTGTATACTGTTATACAAAGAAGAGAGAACTGACAATCTGAACCCGCTAAATCTCAAAATGGTTGGGTGGAAGGGAATAATATCTCTTAGAGCATATGTGCCTACTTGTGACGCGATTCACTATTTACGCCTTTTAGGAGCGGATTGCTCTAAATTTGGTATGTTAAACATAATATAGTATTGCATATACTGCGCGTAATGTGGAAGAATATGATTATTTATATTACAATTCTACAGAGAAAAATAAGTTTGAAGAAAGTCGCGCAGCCGTATCCACTGAAGACGTCAACGACGGTGAAATTGAAACCGAAGATTCCATTAGTGAAGAAACAGTGACGGAGAATGGCGATTGCACAGAGAAAATTGATGACATAAAGATCGAGACAAATAAATAACTTGTTACGTCGTAATTATGATTTAACAAGTTCCCTACATATAATGTCTTATGCACATTATTTTCGCTCTGCAAACTAAATTTAAGTGAAATAATTAAATTAAGTTTTTTATTTAAATGGGAACGTTTTTTTCGTCTTCCTTAACGGTGACCGAGCGTTCTGATGATGTAATAACCACTGAGAATCGTGTTATAAATAAGCCGAATAAAAATATGATTTTATAGGATAAGAACTTTGACAATGATGATGATGAACATGATTATTTTTACTGTCCGTTTTCTATGAAATAACTATTTTATGAAATTACATGCGTTATCTAATGTTTGAGCGATCAGGAGCTTCCCACTCTAGGGCCTAATGCCTATTTGACGCATCTTGCCATATAGTGTAGTATAGTACAAATTTTTAATATAAATATGGCCGGATGCAGAGGAATTCTGAAATGACAGATGTTGTAACATTTGATAACACTACCTAGTAATTGATGCAACCCCACAAATGCCCTGGATATCATGCAATAACGATAGAATGAGTGGAACCTGTTAACAACCTCTAATATTCTGCATCTTGGCTACCTGCCAAAGCATATCTTCCATACGACTTTCGCGAACTCTCGTTTCACGTAACGTACCATATCTAAATTTTCAAACTTCGAGTTCCCAACTTACGACTAATTATCCATTTAATGTAGATTTCTACGAATAAAGGACGGGTTCTGCTATAAAAACCATTTAAATATAGATACAAATATGAAAAACGCTGGGTAGCTCATAACGTATAGATAAACTATAAAATAAATAAAATCAAAATTCTTCTAAGACTTTTCGAGTTCCTCCGTTGGCTTCGAAGTTGATGCCTGATGCTAATAATCCCTACTCGTTGGCGACGTCAACTTGCCACTAAGATTTTGAGAATTAGATGGTGACTTCGAGCCTGAAATTATATAGAAAATTTGAGGTAAAATTGCATCCATTATCAAGTTTGACACAAAAAAATAAGTATCTCGAAAAATTTTTCTACACAGAACTTTTTATTTTCATGACTCTGTCGAGCTTAAAATGTTAGTAGTAGTAGAAAATTTTTAGCTTTAAATTTTACATCGATCAATATTTCAAATCGAAATATTTTCCCATCCTTTTGTGATTTGCAGTGTTGATTAAGAATTACAAAACGCAATGTGACATAGCAGGCAAGCAACAAGCTCAAAAGTCAGAATTTTATGAAGGCCATGATCAAAGAGCGTATTTAATATTCTATCCACTTAATATTCTATCCTAGTATGTCATCTTCAGAAAAACGTTACTAAAGCTGTCGAAATGGTTTATATTGCATATGGTGACAATATGCTATAAGTCACATAACTTATGAAAAATAATATGTCGCAACGGAGACTTTGATCTGAAAAATTAACTATGTTCTGGACGAATTGTCAAATTTGAATCGGATGAGCTACAGGCATTATTAAGTCAAAACAGTGCAAACTCAAAAAAAATTTGCGAAACAGCTGGGAGTCAGCTAAAAAGTCATTTCCGATCGTTTGCGTAAAATGGGAAAGATTCAAAAGGAAGAAAAATGGATGCCGCATGAATTGATTGAAGAGAGCAAAGTATACCAGTACGATACTGCACTATCTTTGGTAAGTTTCAGTTTTAACAGAAAAAATTTTTGTACTAAATCATAATAGATTATGAAAAGTGAATCTTATACAACTGCAAACGCAAAAAATCATAGATCTTAGGCCCGATTGCACCAATATTATTTTGGTTTTAAGCGAGATTTAAATATACGTCTGTCTTTATTCATTTAGAAAGAAAGATAAAGATAGATATATGTTTAAGTTTCGCTTAAAGCTAAAATAATGTTGGTGCAATCAGGCCTTATCTAACCAACGACACCTACTACAGAACTCAATATCCACGCTAAAAAGATTCTGCTCTAGGAAAGATGTGCTTTATTATCAGCTGCTGAACGGGTAAAATAGTCACGGCGGACCGCTACTATGCAGCTTATCAATTTGAACGATGCATTGAAAGAAGAAAAGTCATTCACTGAACAAGAAGCCGCAACATCCTGCTACATGATAACGCATGGTCATATGTTGCTGAGGCAACGAAGCAGATCATCTTTGCGTTGGACTAGGAACTTCTCTCGCATGTGGCGTATTTACAAGGCATCCGATTACCGCCTATTTCAGGCGATACAGCATCATTTGGCTGATACATACTTCAGAACAGAAGAAGAAGTCCGAAAAAACATCGATAATTTTATTGCTTCGAAGCCGGCGAGTTTCTATCATCTAGAAATTCGCAAACTGCTGGAAGGATGGCAGATGATCATCGATAATAAGTTTATTCGTTGAACTCGGGAAATATTTCGATGATTGAGCTCTCTTGGTTTGTTTTCAAATAAAGATTGAATTTTGCAAAAAAAAAAACTAAACACTTTCTATTACTACTAATACTCACAGCTTTTCCCAACTTTGCTTCGTGGATTATTTATACACGGATGTTCTCCCATGAGATGTTCCCTCCACTTGTTTTGATTGACTAAAGCTGAACAAAGGGGACAGCGTTCATATCCCTCTATAGGTTCTAAAATAAGAATCAAGATTCTCATTTCTCATGTACTTGAATTGGCAATAATCGTATTATAAATCGTAGCGCGATAGTATAGCAATACATTCGCATACTTGTGCATTTTTTGTCCTGTCTGTGGTTCTCGAATGCTCTTTCGTGCACCGCCTGTTTACAAGTCTCGCATTTCACGTAATTACTTCTCATATCGCATTCATCTACAAAGAAAGAGCATCAATCCAAATTTAGGAAACAATTTTTTCTTGAACACGATTAGCACACAAAATAGAGTTATCAGTTTTATTTATCGTCTTTTCTCGTTTGTTTCACTTCATATCTTCCACGTGTACTTACTTAATAAATGTAGACTCAGATAAGATATCTCTACGACTTGTTTACACGCTTCGCATTTTGTTAACATAGGACAAGTCCTCCAGTAATGTATGTTCAAACCTTCTTCAGAGTACACTTGACCCTTCGACAGGCAAAATATGCACATTCTAAACGAGACAGGCATCATAAAAATGTTATATCCTTTGCAATTGACATGAATTTCAATCATGCTATACTTACTTATCTCCTTTATGATCGACACTGTTCTCGGACGGAGATGTGATACTCGTTGAACTTCCGGTACTCACGACCGGGCTCGATCTCGAAGGTGATTTGGTTAAACTAGTTACATTATTTTCCGTAGATTTAGTTCGCGTAGGCGTCGTTGTTGCTTTATGGGTGGACTCGGCTTCCTTCTTCCTCTGCAATCAATCGCACATGTAAATTCGCGTGACTCGGCCTTTCGACTTTAAGCGTCATCCTGTACCTGCAAATCGATCAGATCGAATTCGTGAAAAAGCTGACGGTACAACAAATTCCGTCGAGTGATGTCATCGTCAGGCGGCAATTGCTTTCGCACCAGCCTGGGATTGACTTTATACACTAACACTAAAATCCTCTCGGAGACCTTCCGCACCGCCTCGGCCGGATGGTGCAAACCAGAAGAACCTAATTCGGATAACGTCCGACAGGTCAGCCCGCTACAACAGTTACAATACCTTATCAGAGTAATTGCGTTTTAATAATACAGGGTCGATCTTGAGGAAGGACCTCTGCGAGTCGGCTACAGTTAGACTGAAGTCAGAAGGACTGCGCTACGACGGCACACAGAGGCCCGAGATTCCTCAAAACGTCTATTAGTTCTTAATGCGGGCTCAAGTGTCCTGTGGATATCGTTTAGAATCACCTTTGCTTCTCAGTGGAGATACCATGACTCAGTATCAATTGCTCTACCATCTCTAGTCTGCTCAGCGCCAGTCTCTGATGCGTGCTACTGTTCACTGGCCTAGTCAGATGTACCGGTATTATGTGTAGCTCACGAACGCATTTGCAATCAGCCATGCTGAGAATTGTGTGCACTGCCATGTTGTGTATCCTCGGAGTGGTATCGCCGGACTTTGTTAGGAGCTCCGGCAGCAGACGTTCAACGCTTCTGGCGATTTCCGTCGATGATACTCTGAAAAAAGTCATCGATAAGTTCTCAATTAAATTGGAAGTTAAATATTAAAGACATTTTAGACAAAAGAAAAATTTCGAAGATCATTTGGGAAATTAGCGCAGTCTAAACCATATCTATATCTAAAAACTTTTAATTTAAATAACCAAAAAATAGAGAGTTTCTACGAATTTTTTTCAAAGAAAAATATTAATATAGGATTTCAACTGTATTGTTTATCATTGTTTTAAGTATAAAAAAATTATTTAAAAAGAAAATTAAAATTCTATTCAGATTTTTTTATGCGGAATGCACACACACACACTCTCTCTCTCTCTCTCTCTCTCTCTCTCTCTCTCTCTCACCGGACGCTTTTAATTGATGGACAAAATTACAGCACGTGTAAATACTCTAAAATGGAATAAAAAAATTTTTTAATTTAAATAAATATGCTGCAGAATATATAAATTTAGAAATTATTCAAAATTGATATTTTTTCCGGAACATTAAATAAGAGGAAAGAGTAAAAATAACTTGTAAGTTCAAAATACTGCAATTTTCTCTACTTTCTGCATACAACAAACTTTCTGCATTCATCCTCCAGCAAATTTAGTTTTTTTTTTTAATTTTCTTGTCCCATTTGCTTAAGTTTATTACATGAGCTGCAATGTTGTACATTAGTTAAAGGCATCTGGCGATATCGCATTCGGCACAAAAAATCTAGACAATAAAAGTTCAATCTTTTTAATAGAAAATCATTTTTTATACTTAAAACAACAAAAAATTATATAATCAAAATCCTATGATACACATTCTTTTTTTTTTTAATTCATAAATATCTCCTATTTTTTTGGCTACCTAAATCAGAACATCCTCTCAATATGTTGTTATATAATAACAATAATTAATTATACTATAATTAATTATATAACAATAATTAATTTATACTTAAATGTATTACATTAAATATAGCCGACTAAGTATATAACAAATTTTCACAAATTACGTATTTTCTATATACTTAATCACGCACAACTATATAACTTAATCTTTACACATTGTTTAGAAAAGGTTTACCTGTCCGCTGCGAATTCAGCGAAGAAGATCCTAATGAGCTGTGCCGCCAAACTGTACACGCTGAAGACTTTGTCCCTGAGAGCCCTGTGCAACAGGAGAATCGCCGCTCTGGCCGTTTTGTTGGGCGAATGTTTTGATACCTCTGGGTCGAACGCTTTCAGCTCTTCCTTCAGTTGCATCAGCCCTTCTTCTTTGTCCGTAAATTGTTTCGAATAAAACTTCTCTACCTACGCGTAATCGTCATTGTCATTCGTCTGTACTTGAAGATTCGCAAGTAGCAAGTAGACAATTTTGTTACCATGTCCATCCCGAAGACCGCGATAGGCAACGCAGCTTGTTTCTTCTCCCGGTCGTTCAATTTCGAAGTAACTTTCGTTTCTGCGCTGTCCAAGTGACATTCTCTGGTAAACTCGTTCGTGTGTGAGCTAAAAATAAACATCAATGAATTTTTATATAAATTATTCCGGTATAGTTGCGAACTGTATATGCGTATCTGTGAGAATCTTACTGTCTCAGAGCGGGAATGGTTCTCTCCTCGTAGGCTTCGTAACTCGAGCGAAGGGCAGGACCCGCTGACTTGGTTTTTCGTCTGAGGGATCCTTTATTGCAGTTGCTCTGTCTCTCAATAACACCGTTTGTAGGGCTATCAGTCACTTCTGAGAAATAAAATAATCCGAAAATTTGATGTTATATAGAATCTGACGTCACTCGGAAATTCCAAAAATCGAAATTAAAAGCTTTAGGTAGTTTGTAAGCATAATTTAAAAGAGTTCTTTTTGAATTTTTTACAAAGAAATTATAAGACATATATGTATTTTCGAACTTTTCACTGTTTTTATTATATTTTAAAAAAGATACATAATTTTTTTCATAATAAAAAAAAACTCATATTAATTGAATTATAAGGTGCGGTGCAACACAACCACATCATATGACTCAACTAATATACGAATTTTGGTTGTGAAAAAAATTATGTAACTTTCTCAAAATAAAAACATACTGAAAAATTCGAAAATGTGCGTCTTATAATTTCTTTATTAAAAATTCAAAATAAATTCCTTTAATTCATGTCTATAAACTATCCAGAGCCCTAAAGTAAAAGTACTAATTTCCAGACAAGTACCTAATCCTGAACATTCTTATCGTTTTGACCTTTAAACACGAATATTTAAAATATCAATATACTGTGTATACACACATATGTTCCATATATGTATATATATTTTTGAGTTGGAAATTTAGTTATACGTATTTAAAAATCAAAACAATAAAAATGTCTAGAATTAGGTGCCCCAGACACAAATGTCCAAAATCGAGTCATAAGACGTCTTTAGGACGTCTTTAAAATATCTTTAAGACAACCTTATAAACTTGTCTTAAAGATGTCTTAAAGATATTTTAAAGACGTTTTATGACTCGATTTTGGACATTGTGCTATCTGGGACGTATCCAGACATTGGTATCTTTGCCTTACATCGAAAAAATCGCAATTTTCTAAGAACAGATTATTATCAGTCCAACAACAAAGACAACATTTCTTATTTAAAATAAAGCAAAGTATGATCACACTAATTAATTTGCGCCAGTATTCCTAGAAAGTAATTATATTCTTCGAGCTACCAGGACTATTGGGCTTCTGATGTAATGGCGACACAGGCGGCTGATGTGCAGGACCAGTGGGTGACAAGGCACCGTCGCGGTTAGGTGGAATAACTAGTCTCGGAGGAGACGTGATGTCATCAGGAACCACTGTCGCTGAGTTAGAGGTACATGTGTCGGCCGATATCGGCTGTTTGCCCTCCATAGATGATGTATTGTTCTTTTCCATGGGCTGCATCGTTAATTGAACCAATAGTTATCATCGCCGAATTTCAGACCACAATAGCCGCTGAGAAAGTCGCGAAACGCTACTCACCCCGTGCACCTCGAGCAAGTTATATATTTCCAACGATTGATAAACCTGTTGTCTATACTGTTGGGCTTGGGCCTTTTTAGCTTTGGCTTTGTCATAGTCTTCCAGAGCTATGGCGTACTTTTTCTCCAACTCGTATTTGCCCAGACGTTCACCTGCTTTTCTCAGATTCTCCATCGCGACTTTCAACTTCGAGGCGTATTCGAATCTCTCCTCTGTAAAAAGTTCGTATTTCTTTCACTTATGATATGTTTAGTTTAAGTTTGGCCGTGAACAAAATTTATAAAAGTTAATACTAACAATAATAAATTCGTTCTTCTTTTGAATGCATGATAATGAGTTTTTGTGAAATTTGTGTTGATTATATCTCAAAACTGTTATTAATATTGGTTGTTTAATATAACAATTATTTGTAAAAAGGAAAGTAAAATGAGTCATCGTTTTTCTTAGTAATTAAATAATTTTCTCTGTGCGTAACCACTTTTAACATTAAACATTTTATGCATGTTAATATATGTAATACACAAAATGCAACAGTAATAATTACCTTCCACCGCCTGTAGTTTTTTTGCTTCCATTTGTCTTATAATTTTAGCTACTTCTCGATCCACATACATCTCGAATGCTAAATCATCGTAAGGCGAAGTGTAGTGCGGATTATACAAGGCGTCTCCTTGCCCAGTTAATTCTTGACCATAAGGTTCGCCGAGTATATTAATAGCGATAAGGCCAACCTGACGATAAAAAAAAAACAACCTTTAAACTTGCCGCAGAATTTTTAAATAAGAATGTTTTTCCTTATTCTCTGTTAAGAATCTCTATCATGTTATCAAGTCCGTTTGTTTTGTTTTACACACTTGATTTTATTTTTTCGATATTTAATAAATGTTTTTAATCAATTATCAGAGGGACTCGTTTACCTGACAGCAAGTGTTGTGCGCGTTACTGTGCGGTTTATGTAGTCTAAGCTTCAGCGACACCGCTTCTGTCTCCGGAAGAGCCACGCTTTTCAGTTCCCTGCTCTTGTAAAGGGTAGAGGCATTATCAGACAGCGTGATGTAGCCCAGGTAACTGAAGTCCGTCGAAGCGGATGCATTTTCCTCCCTCGACGTCCAGATCTCCAGTTTCTCGGCTGCAATGAGAGTGAACATCACGCTTCACGCTTCTCGTGAAAGTGACGATGTTAATTTTCATCGGCGGATTCATATCCGGGCCTACAATCTCGTGCCAGAAAACTGGCATAATTCTCGCGTTGCCCGTTACGGCTTCATTTCCGATGATGCAGTTGGAAGAAGCGAACAGAAGAGAAAGAGACGGGAGACGATGTAGCCTCGGGAAATCAGGGTAGGCGCGTTAATTCGATTTCCATTGTCGGTAAATTGCCTTTCAGCGGGAACGTCGTTTTAACGGTCAATGGTGGCTTTAATCGCGTCGGAAGAGAACTGTCATTCGCGTTTAACGCTTTCATCTCAATAATTTTGTGTGCTATGAATCAAAGTTCTTTAATAGTCTATAAGCAATTAAAGATATTAAAAAAGTACTCTTGTAAATATGAAATTTGTAATATTTCTTTCGCAGTTTTCACACGGCGTTTTATCTCTATTTTTCCAACGTACTTTGCAAATGATCGACAGTTTAACGTTTACGATCTATCGTTTATCGATTATCTTATTCAAAAATTGATTTATTCGTAGCGTGAATAACAGTAAAAAACACGGACTTAAATTGTAAAAACACGGACTTACGTATGAGATACTGATGAGCCAGGACTTGTATCCTCGTAAGTTTCGTGGGTCCATGAAGACGTAAGATGAGTTCCTGAGGATACGTACAGTTTCTTGCGCTTTGCCAACCCCTCACTGTTGGCCCGTGAACATTAAGCTCTAACGACGAATGTCTGTCCTCCTCGCCTTGAGAAAATAGATTTCGGAGTTAATCGGTCTTAATCCTTCTACCATCGAAGGGAACAGCAATTACTCCTTTTTCACACTATCTCAAACTCAAATAGACAATGAATTTTTTTTTTTTAATAAAATATGTGGACGTCTCATACGTTGGATGTATTAAACAACAATAAAAATCATTGTCTTGATATCGGATTAAATTAGACTGGAAAATTTTCTCTGCTGTAATCTCATTATTTCCCTTGTTATTACAAAGGTTTTAACACATTTAATTGGAAGTTAACTGAGACAATCGCGATATAGTTATACATAAAATATATTCAGAGTCCTATTAATTGGTCTTTAATCCTTCTATCATTGAAAGAAATAAGAAGGAAAACAATAGTTACTCTTACTTCATACTACTTCAACCTCAAAAAGATGTTTTCCGTTATATGAATTTTTTTATGATATATATCATAAAATGCACGTCTCTTCTACGTTATAGGATGTATCAAACGACGATAAAAATGATCTTGAATTAACTGGAATTAGACTATTAGAAAATTCCCGTCTGTTGTAATTTTATTATTCTGCTTGCTGTTAAAAAGGTCAGTGCATTTAACAGTAAGTTAACCAGAATGAATAGTCGCGTTATGATTTTACATAAAATATACAGGCTTGCGAGTATTCAGCCAGACCGAATGTCGATCCAGCGCGTTTCCGACGAGGTTCATACTATACGTTACTTAATTATTAATACACGGAGTTGCGTGGTGCTACATAATACTTGGACATTTTTTTCGAGCCTTTCTTCCATCGCAACCGCCAATTTTCTCGTTTGGCTTTTTAACATTCGCGACACTGTTTCCACAGAGGAAAATCGGATGCCGATGGTATCGTTCGTTCTCTTTAGACTTTCAAAATACATCTTCCGAGAGAAGTAGCGCAATGCCGGCCGCCGTCACGCGATACCGCAATTTTGTGCGAGATTTATGGCCGCCGCGTCATTAGAAGAATATGTGTGCATCGCGGAATGTCATGAACCGTACCCCCTCCCTTCCTACCCCAGCCGGCATTTACAAATATATAACAATTGTCGGTATACTTGTTATACGATACAATTTCGTAATATAGCGCAAATCATTGCTCACACGCCGACCAGATCAGACCGGAGACACGTGCTGAATGACATGACCCGTCGAAAATTGGAAGAATATTAGCTCGTCTAGCATAGAAAATCAATGTATCAGAATGCCTGACGAAAGGGAGAGAGAGACACAAGCAAAGGCGCGGTTGAACGCGACGATCCTGGTGGCAATCCTAGCGGGTCATCGTAGCCGAAATAATTGAAGCGCTGAGAACCGCACGAACAGCGTATCGAGATGGCAAAGGTGAACTTCCGAGCGCGCCGACAAAGGAAAGCTCGGAAGAAATTCGTGTGAAATTTTACTCGATGCCGCGTTCTCCAAAAATATTAATTGCGCTTCACTTGAACTAATCCTCACAGGAGCAGCCATAAATTATTCACACCATTTTTCTCATTGCAATATCCGGCATCGAGCAACTATTACGTTATATCAGGTCGATAAAAGCGTTTATCGATGGTGTACACATAAAATCACTTGATTTTATGAAAAATGCGACGTCGGCTCGTGTAATTCCCAGCACTTTTCTGATCGGCGACCGAGGTTAGTCCGCGTTTTACATTACGGCTGCGAGCTCAGCGGTCTTACTCGTGGCGTAGACGACGTTGAATCTAACTTTCCTGGGCATGTCGAGGGTTGCTGGTGGTCGGGGAGTAGCGAGCAGTGAAGCGAGCGGCGAGTTAAGCGGTCGAAATGTTACACTACGAAGCGTACGAACGAACGAACGGGGAGGAACGAAGGGACACGTCAAAATCTAAAAGGCACAGCCATCTGCAAGCTCGATAAAGGGGGAGCTTGCAAGTTTCACCCCGGCGCGCATGCTACCCCACTTGCACGTCCGGCCGCGGCGAAGCTTGCGACAGAACTGCCTTCGCACTGGAACCACCGTCTCCGCCGTCACTGTCGCTGAGCGTTGAGGGATTTTCCTGCGAAAAGGCATGCGTAAATTCGCGAATATGCTACGCCTTCGCACGCCTTGCTTGAAATGCGACGCAAATGTCAAAAGGGACGTATCTGCGTAATGCGATGCCATTGTCGTCGAACGGTTCCGTGTAGTTGTTTGTCGAAGGAAACGGGTGAATTGGGAAGGATTCAACAGGGATTCATTCCCTTCATTCACGAAGGATCAGAGCTTGGCTCTACGACGATAGGATTACTTTCTGAGCATTTCTTTTCTTATCTGTTTATTTCAAGTCTAGCAAGCAGCGATTGAGAATTAAAAATAAGTCACTCCCCTTTTGGTTGTGTATGAAAGTAGATACGGGTTGTCTAATTAAAATTAACAAAAATTAATTTCTTTAAATTTATTTCAATGTATTTATTTATTTAGAATTATAGTTGCAAAAAACAATTGTGATAGAGAACAGCAAAGTCTTCTTATATTTAATTTTATATTTAATGAAAGTAGACTCTTCGTTTTTGCTGATCAAGTGTGATGTAGATTAACTGAGGAAATCGCGGTATTACATATGAAATACCGAGAAATTATCTTTATAATAGATATGTTGCATTGTAAAGTTTGTTTCTTGAGTTAATATCTACATATTCCAGTTGATGTGGTCTACTCGTGTCTTGTATTCTACTTGCGTCGAAATATAGACTGTAATTTCGTAATGGATCAATAAATGGAGGCTGCGTGACGTCAGAGGGTGCGGCGAGGGTGGACAATACCACGGGAATCGTTATGTATGCGCGCAACTTTTCATCGTTCGCAGCCACGTGTAGGCGCACGTGTCACGTTAAAATAACTTTGATTGTTCTTGAACGAGAATATTCGCATTATAAAATGTGTCGCGTGAAAATATTTGTCCGACAGAAATATCTATTACAACGCGATCTATGTGCGAATATTTCAACTATTTGATATGCTTATAAAATGTCGACGGTGACTGTAATATCTACACACTCGAGTTGATACAGTTTGCCAGATCTCAATATGACATTTCGAGAGCATGGCAAAATAATTTTGTCCGCTTAGAGTGATCATTAATAATGTAAAATATAACATTTTAGTAATTTATTTGTGTAAACGTAGCATTATATATATATGTACACATATAAAATTATTTTCTAACATGTAATCATGTATAATCTCTCTGAACTGATACAAAATTTGCGATACATTTAGCTGGAGATTTAACAGGGGCATATAAAAGAATGGAATTGTTATTATCACAATGGAATGTTCAGTTACGTTGTGCTGAAGAGATACAGAAGACCCTGCGCAAACTGAAACACTTCCGACCCACCCAACTTAGACTGACCATAGACCCTGTCAACGAATGTAATTGGTACTTCTCCTATCGTGTAATTCCACTGTCTAGCACGAACAATTATTTCCATTTGAAATACATATCCTTTTGATACACAAGATGCTATCAACTTTTGCAATACATCTTTTTTGTAAAGCCTAGAATAAAAAGATACATTAGAATGTTTAAGTATTGCAAAAATATTCTTGAAATATAGATGTGCCAAATTTACTTGTAATGGTGTTGATACAACGTTAAGATTTACATATTAGAAAACGTTATATTTGGATATTGTTGCAACATTCTATCAGTGTTTTTCTATTTACTAGGTAACTATCAGTAACATAACATCAATGTTATAATTTTCTACCCAACAATATAAATGCAATATAAAATGAATATTGTATAACAGTTATATTGTTCAATGGAAAATTATGATATTGACTATTGATAATATTATATGTTAATATATATGCCATAATAATATATATAAAATAATATATGTTAATTGATGTTTACTGAGCAAGAATAAAAATGAATCTGAAAAGTATTTATCACCTGAAGCTGCCAGTCAGATCACTTGCACCAGGTCTCAGCAAGAGTTGTGTCAAGAAATTTGCACCCCTGCTTATTAACTTTCTCTTAAAATCCCAACCATAAACACCACCGCCTTGAGCATACCTTGTACCGCTGACTATGTCAAGATTGAGGTAACGTTGTAACTCAGCCATTTTTGGGATAAATTTGGGCTGCAAAATAAAAGCTGTTTTTATAAGAATAGCTGTTAGTATTTTATATATTACTTTATGCAAATTATTTGTCAATATTGTATATACATGATGAGACAAGTCAGCATCCATGATAACGATAAAATTGCCAGTTGCATGTTTAATTCCATACATGTAAGCAGTTCCTAATCCGAGCTTCTTTTCTCTAGGCTTTAAGACTATTTTATCTTCGCCGTACACACGTTGCAGTTGTTTAGCCATGTCCAGAGTTCCATCTGGAGAACCATCGTCTATCACAATGATTTCATAGGAAAGTTTGCTGAAATATTGTTTGTTGTTGTAATGTTTATTTAAAATGTTTGTTTAACAATATTCCTTTTCAGACACGCGGCTTAAATTAATTTTTTTTTCTCTTTTTTTTAATCACTAGCAATGCATACGCTTCCTAATTTAAGGTTATAGTAGCCATTTAATCACCTCTCCTCCATATATTTCACGATAAGCCATATTATTATTGGTAAATTCTCCACTTCATTGTAAGTCGGGAGCAGAATCGAATATTTGTCATTCTTGAATAGTTCCTGTACGTCTTTCTTCACTTGATCTTTATTTACCATTTTTAAATCTGTTTACGAGAGACCTGTAACGTAACACCGGCAAGGAACGAGATATTTGACTCGACGATTGGTAAGACTGATTTATTCTGTCATAGAAGTGTCAAATATATAGATGCGTATATCAAAAGCATTAAAATAACTTTTGCTGTTTGCAGCGACATCATTGGTACTTAGTCCCGCGATTTTCAAATGCATTAAAATTATACTTTGCGATCAATATCATATATTATGTAATTTTCTTTAAGGAATTTCGATCACTTAATTGAGATATTCAATTTAATTGCCAAGTGACTGTTTACATTAAAATGTTTAAACAACTTTATATAAAAGATATATGTGCGTTACTGAAGCGTATTATTTATTAAATTAAATTACTTAAATCATTTTAATATGATGATTTAGAAATAAAATATAAGTAAATATAGAAATTATTTTACAGGTAACAATAAATTTAAATATTATGAAACTTACACGTTAATGTTTCATCCTTCTTTAGCCAGTAAAGGCGAAAAATATAAGTTAAATTTGTCTAAATTGTTACTATAAAAAATACATATATAAGTAAATATCAGTTAATTAATAATTTACAAAATTTATACTTGAAAATTAATACTGTTCTTTTTAATTATCAAAGCTGATTTTTACCATGTAAATAAACTGCAATAAATTAAAATATACAATATAAAAAAACTTTTAACTTTATTTAATTCTTACTTACTTTGTATTATTTTATAATAGTATTACGCGCAGTTATAAAGTAGTGTAGTGAATAATGCACGTCAAATAACATTTATTGTCTTCTCCGCTGATCGTATATTATCGGCTTTATATAATCGCCCGTAATCGTTTATCGCCGCAACGAGTCAGAGCATTTCGCAAATATCCGCAAAGATGCGTGTACGCTCGCATACATACATTCACACGGATATACATATTTCATATATATTTGGTCCATTGGCCGTTTCCGCTGCGTGCGACAAAGGTCGACTAACCGGCAGTGTCGGTTCATTAGTTTTTAGAGCCCCGATCGAAAGATGTGATAAACATGATCATTCGTCGCGATTTAATTAAAGGAGATCGCAAATGTCATCAATTGCTAATTTATGATTAATTCTAATCCTTGATTAATCCTTATTTTTAATTGAAGATTGAAGAAGAATACCAAAAAAAGAAAATAAGAGCTTTTTTAAAGTAAATCAATCAAACATCACTGAAAACAGTGAATATATACTGATTTGTATTTATAAGTATAGCACTGAAAGTGCTCAGTGCTATATTTATAACTGATATCAGTGACTATTCACTGATTCACTTTAAAAGAGAGAGTAAACATAAGTTATCAATTATTTCCTCCATTGTCCCTTCTGTTGTATTATTTAATTATATTTTTAAAGATTGTTAGATTGTGACTGTTAGATTGTAATGATGATTAGACTATTAGATTAATATTAGATTGTTTTATTGATGTGTTCGATCTTACGTTTTTGAAAAAAAAATTGGAAAAAGGAAACAGGAATATATATACGTATTATTAACTGTTTCGCCCACTATTTATCTATCCTTTCAAATTTTTTACTCATAAAATTATATATTTAATCCGTCGTATTCGTATTTTGACTCGCGTGTATGTGTGTGTGCACTTACTAACAGTATAAACAAGAATAGCGTATTGAAAACGCCGAACGCTCTTATAAAAAGAAGAAATTACAAATTGTCGTTCGAAATTTCCATCCCTATTTCAATTTCATCTCTGCTGGAGCACAAGGGTTAAACTTTCCAGCCGGCCCTGCTGGAGAAGCAGCCCCCACCCTGCGGAACAGCGTGAGTGTTCACACTGTTCATGCCGACAACCCCCACCGCCACCTCCGCCGCCTCCGACCTCGAGATTGCCGAGGAGCAGCCGCTGCTCCGAAGCAAACGACGCCGCACTCTACGGTCAGTCGTTCACGGACCCGGAGTGTTCGTTTACCTGCTCCGATCGGTGTGGTCGGCGTGCATCTGTGCTCCTGCGAATTCACGACCGTGTCGTTGGTACGTAAAGATCGGCGCGTCATAGCAACGACGCACCTGCGTGAGCGCGCCGATCACGAGGAAGCCGATCGTCCGCGAATTGCGAAGACGAGCATCGGCCGATTTTGCAAAATCGCTCGTGGGTGTGTGTGTGTGTGTGTGTGCGCCTGTGTGCGTGCACGGTGAACGGCAGTGATCGTGGTGTGTGTGCGTGCGTTCCGATTTGCGGGCGATTTTTCAAATGTCAAATCGGCCTCTCCAATTGCGAGAGTCAGAAGAATTCGGCGAGACGCGATCGCTGATGGTCGCTGGACCTCGATGGATCCATTGGGATGATCGTCATGAAATAATTTTTACGTTGATCATTTGACAAAAGGAGCGAATTGCAATGAATTAATCTGAGAGACAATTGCACGTCTTCGCGCTGATCATGCTTTCAAACTCCAGACCCAGCCTGGCATGAGAGTCTACGAGGACTCCTTTTTGTCCGCTCGCCCATATGGTCGTAAGATTTCGCGTTTTTCTGCGTCACAGTACGGCGGGATTTTCTCAGTGGTCATCTCTTTCTTCTTACGTCGGCCGAGAGAGGGGTGAACGGCTGATCTTCGTCGCGCGAGCAAAATCAACCGTTCACCCTCGTACGACTCATATCTTTCCGAGGTCGCGTCGTTACAATTTTTCTAAACGAGCAAGCCGCTTTCTCCTTAACATTTCTACATCGTCAGTTATCCACTTCGATGATGCTCTCCTTCGTTGGTTACGCGAATTCGAATTACACGATGTAACACGACATGATGACGTAGATGCTGGCGTCACGTTCCGATTTTGCAACGCGATCAATCGACTTCCGTGAGGGACCACGGCCGACATGTCGGGGGTAGCACGGTATATTTTCAGGTGTTGCCTAGCGGGCCCTCTGCGAGGGTCGTGTGGATTTAGCGGGGGTCCACGGACACCATCGTGGCCGCCTGGCTAGGTCCGAGCTCCGGATAGCATGGCGCGCATCGTCGCGAGGGGTAGATTGAACCGCTCCGCACCCTGCGATCAATAAACTCGCCGAGAGGGAGCAGCCCCGTGACGAGCCGTTCAACTCCGCCACATTTTGTCTCCCCTCTCCCGCTACGTCTCTTCATCCCCTCTCGCGCGTTCGCCATGCCCCTCCTGCGCCCTCCAGCCGGTTTGTTCCGACGCTCGCCAACCGTAACCCTTGCTATCAACGATTCAGCACGTGCACTTCCACCCCGTTCCGCAGTGAGATAGCGCTTTCGCGCTTTGCGGATTATCACGGACCAGCGGGCCTGAAAGAGACAGAGAGAGAGAGAGAGAGAGAGACTCCCGACTTTACAGAATTTTTCCTGCGATCTTAACCGCCTGTTCTTCCGGGGTGTCGTTGCGCGATTGCCGGACGGTTGTAGAGCATACTTCATTATTCCTCGAGTTGGGCCCGGTATTTTCAAGATTTATCACCGAGCAAATGTCGCGACCGAAGTTTGCATGTTAAACTTACAATCGCGGAGTCGCGCCGCTGTGTTAATGAGTAGTCGGAAGAACTGATCGTTTAAACTTTAATTTCAGCGAGTTCCGGAAGAACTACAGCTGGAACTAATAATTAGGGTTAATAATGGGTCAATGATGCAAGCCATTGTTATTCTTTACCTAGTCTTGCCTATTATATGCGTTAACAAACCCTTTCCCTTTTTCCAAAGATAGATATTGCTGCGTTATTTATAATAAATAAGGCCGCGTTCAACTAGAGTCGTTATTCATAAACATGTAATTTTACTATTAATATATTCCCTCCAAGTAAATTGATAAGAATTATTCTCCATTATAAACTTCCTACGCAAAATTCATTTAATAATTAAGTTATTAAATCATTAAAAATGATAATTAAGTTATGATTAACTTGAAATTTTTCTCATCAAACTGTTTATTAAAACCATGCTCAATGAATTACTTACATTTTAATTAATATATATTGAATATCCCGGAATTCTCGAATTTAATTTTAATAACACATTCTTTGACAATTAATTTCGAATAAAATTTCTTAATGTACAAAACATATTTGTTTTTTTGCCGACGACGACGAGGTTCATCGAATAATGATTAGTTATTTTTAAAGAGTGTCAGTTCTGCAATTCAGTCAAGAAATTTTATGAGCACGCGCCTTGAAAGCGGTAGAAATTAGCCTACGTGAGTTCTTTAATGCATGCTAAACTACCACACACATTTGAAGCGATTGTTACGCGCGTCCAACGGCTAGTAACCGACCGACCTTGAACTTAAGCAAAGTCCTTTCACGCTCATCATTTATCGGATTAACGCGTGCGTTCAACTCGATAATTAAATTTCGTCAGTCTCTTAGACCTTTTCTATGATGGTCATTGAATTATCATTGAGACGGATCATCAGCGATCGCATTGCATTCGCCGACTTGTCGTTCAACGATGTGCTTTATGTGACATCAGGTGAAAATCAGTGTCCTTAGAGAAGTCGGGATAAGGATGTGGCGAGAACCACCAGGAGGTGGGTGCAAGATACCCACCCACATCGTCATGATGTTCCTCTTGGCTACTTTCTTGGCATTGACAAACGGTGAGTCAATTTCAAACGAAACGATTCCATTCACGTCGTGTTTCTCCGCGTGACGACGATGGTAATTACTGAGAATCATTGATGGATGTCGGTCATGCAAAGACTAAAAGAAATATACAAAAGATACATGCCACGACTTTTACGTGTCAAATTTACAACAAATACATCCATATATCTTTGGAACAGGATGTTACTGATTTTGGATTGTGCGATAAGTAATTTCGAATTTTTCATGTAAAATATAATAATTACACTTTTGTATCGTTCGTTTGCATCGTTTATAATTTTATGAAGCGATACGTGCGAAGGATGGCAGATCAAAACGGCATGCTTTGTTTTATAAGATTGCAACACTATAAAAATATAATCGTTTTATTTTATATGAAGAATCCGAAATTATGTATTACACGACCTAATATGAAATGTTAATGAAGCGATATTAATATTTTTGTACTTTGAAAAACTTGAAGAAACGACACGTCGCGTTCTAACGTGACTGCGAAGTTTATCATCTGACGCAGCATCTTGCTCTTTGCGGCATATGTGCTTTGAATATACATAAGATGTCCATATTAGATATTCTCAGAATTTTTCCGATTATCATTAACCATGTTGAATTAGTCCTATAAGCAGTATATCATTTCTATAGAGACACGTAACAGCAATTCTATAAATTACAAGTAGTAAATTTCTGTTGTTAGACGCACAAATATTTGGCTTCTAACAGTAGAAGAATAAAAAATTAATCAACAAGAAATGAAAAAGGGTCAATAAAAATTAAGGTAAGATTTAACTTTTGAAACGCGCGCACATACACTCACACAAACGCACACACACAGTTATTAAAATGTGAAATAAGAAATGAAATATTATTTTTCAAATTTTATACGATAACTTTCTTTTATTTGGTATAAAGGAAAAGTTAACTAAATTTCCTGAAAAATTACATAAATTAGCTTACTAAATTGTTAGTGAAGAGGCTGTAAAGATAGTGTCGTATTTTTAGAGACACATGAAGGAAATCACTCATAAATTCACTATTTTTATTGCACACCATAATTACGTTTCTATATATTTATTTTATTATCTAAGTAATATTATCTCAGTCACAAAGTACTTGTGGAAAAAATGGAACAAAGAATTTGCATTAAATTTTGCTTTAAAAATGGAATAAAGTGTAACATCATTGTAAGTAATAAAGTGTAACAACATTGGAAATGTTGAATGTTGCTTTTGGCGAATATTCTATGAATAAAACAAGCGTTTACAAGTGGTATAAACGTTTCCAAGAGGGCTGTGAAGACGTTGAAAATAACAAGCGCCCTGGACGTCCCAGCATATCAACAACCGATGACAGCGTCGAAAAAGTGAAAAAAATGATTATAGACAATCGTCGAATCACTATTAGAGAGGTTGCTGATGATGTTGGCATATCATTTGGCTCATACCAAGCAATTGTTTTAGATGTTTTGGGCATGAAACGTGTGGCAGCAAAATTTATTCCGAAATTGTTGAATTTTGACCAAAAGCAGTGCTGAATGAACATTGCTCAGGAGTTGCTGAATGAAGTCAACGACGATCCAGAACTACTTAAACGGGTCATAACTGGTGATGAAATATGGGTGTATGGGTATAACGTCGAAACTAAGGCCCAATCGTCCCAATGGAAGTTTTCTGAAGAGCCAAGATCGAAAAAAGCTCGTCAAGTTCGATCGAATGTGAAGGTTCTGCTCATTGTGTTCTTCAATTTTAACGGCATAGTGTACCATGAGTTCTTGCCATCAGATTGTACGGTCAATAAGGAGTACTACCTGGAAGTTCTACGCCGTTTGCGTGAAGCAATCCGAAGAAAATGGCCGGATTTTTGGCGAAACAATTCATGGCAATTGCACCACGATAATGCACTTGCTCACACTTTACTGCTTGTTCGTGAATTTTTGGCCAAAAACAACACCGTAATGATGCCTCAGCCTCCGTATTCGCCGGACATGGCCCCCTGTGACTTCTTCCTATTTCCGAAGCTAAAAAGAACCATGAAAGGACGACGTTTTGCCAAAATTGAAGAGATAAAGACAGAATCGCTGAAGGAGCTAAACGCCATACCGAAAATTGCGTTCCAGAAGTGCTTCGAAGATTGGAAAAAGCGCTGGCACAAATGTATTATATCTGATGGGGAGTACTTTGAAGGGGACAAAATTAATATCGATAAATAAATAAAAATTTTTTGAGAGAAACGAAAATTCCGCGTATTTTTTTATCAAACCTCGTATATATGTGTATCTCGAGTATTATTACACTGAGAGAAAAATTATCTTAAAATCAACAAATATTTCTTTGATGGGTGCCACTAACATATTTACTTAAATCTAAATTCTTTTTATTTAAATCAAATATTGTTTACTTGATTTAAATAATATGTATGCAGTATATTAATCTTTAATATTATAGAAGTATTTTATTAAAACCCTAATTTTAGAGAGTTTATAAGGAATTAAAAATAGAAATTAGAAATAGTATGCTAATTTTATAAAACATACGTACAAAAATTTTAACTTTAGTTTCAAATACCTCAACTCTCGAATACTTCATTTTTTTTTTATTGCAGTTAGATAATATTTCAATTTTTATGTAGCATAAATATTTTAATGAATTTTCTTAACAAACTTATTTTGTCTCACAACCTCCTCTAATGTCGTTTATTGACTTTGGCGTAACTATTACGTCACTCAAACATAACTACAACACAATAATAATAGCGTTATATAATCATAGTGACACGTAAATTTTGGAAATTTACATTATTTTTTTCGTTGTATTTTTTGTGATCGACCATAACGGTTCAACGTGGTAACCGACCGCGTTGCCGCTTTTGTCAGCATGACCTCGTACCCGCACATTTTGAGCCGAACGGGCAGTCAGTTAGCACCATGAAAGATCCCGAGTATAGGATGGATCACGAAGCGCAGCTGCCGCAGGAACGACTAAGAGAAAGGGGACGGGGAGATCGAGGAAAGGGAACAGCTGCTGTTCCCAGAATGCAGGCACACATGCTTTGGAGAGAATTGCACTTGGCCGCAGAGCCTGCTACCAGGTGAATCCGCTTGCTATAGGTACAGAGCCAGCACGCTCCACCTGGGAAAAGTTTAGAACGTTACGAGATTCGAATGTTCATCGAGAAGATATATATATATATATATATATATATATATATATATATATAGAGAGAGAGAGAGAGAGAGAGAGAGAGAGAGAGAGAGAGAGAGAGAGAAAGGAAGGAAGAAAGAGAAAGAATTGTCAATAGAGCATTGCTCTGATTTTCAAATTGCGAATAAAAATTGGGAAAGGACTATAGAAGATCACAATTGGGACAAAACTAAGTGCATTATTTGCGCCTGAAATTGGAAGAAATGACATCGAAACATGAGGTATTTCGGTACCCACTGTAGGAGATCTCAGAAATAGACGCAGTCGAAGTCGAAGAGGCCATATAAGCTCCGAAAGTCTGAGACTTGAGAATTTTTCTAGACCTCTTCTACCTACGCGAGGATTGCGTATCCACCCTCGCGGTCATTGATACGTGTGCGCGTCGTTAACGAAATAATATGATTTCGTATAATTCTATAATACTTTTAGGAATATCCCAGCTGTTAATTAATCCTACAAAGTTTTAAAAACTAATCAAGTTATCTCATATAGATATTTCGCCATTTCATTCATAATAAAGAAATAATTGTACACGGAGAAAATATTGTAGTAAAGTCACGATTGTATCAATCAATGGACAATAAAAATTAAATTTTATCAATTAATGGACAATAAAAATTAAATTGTAGTTTTTATTTGCATACTTAATAAAGCTCAAAATATATCGAGTATCTCGATGTATACCGATTATTTATTAAATATATGCGAATAAGAATTACAATTTGGACTATTATTGCTTGGTGAAATTTGATTTTAATTGGATAATCTTTTCTCTCTTTTGTAGATTATTATAATTAAATTTTGTTATAAAAATTACAGCAACATTTTTGTAATTCTTAGACCATACAGAATTATGAGCGAAATTACTACGTATTTGTTTAAAAATGTTATGAATGTTTGATTTTTACTACAAAATTATTATAATTATTTAAATTTGTATAATTTATCAAGTAGATCGCGTTAAATTTGCTATTTATGTGTTAACTTACTACAATTTTAGTATAGTCCAGTTTTACGAAAAATTGTAAAAATATAATTTTAACGTAATTTTTACTACTATATTTTTACTACCATATTTCTATTTTCTCTATATACAGAATGTCTCACACTCTCCTCCGGGCATTTTGTGGAGACATAGAATGAGTTGATATGAACATAAAAGTCCTATACCGTTTTGCGATATTTGCAATAATTATCGAGATATTAATTGTAGAAAATTTGTGAATGATCATGCAGGATATAGTAAATGAGTTATAACAGCGACGACTGCCGTCGTGTACTTATACTTTAGGTCAAATTGAACAAAAAAGTCCTCTGCCATTTTGCAAATAATCACATAGATTTTTAATTATTAATTAAAGAAGATAAGTACATTATCACGCAAAATCGTGCAATAATCTTCTTTAATCAATAATTAAAAATCTATGTGATTATTTGGAAAATGGTAGAGGACTTTTTGTTCAATTCGACTTAAAGTATAAATACACGACGGCAGTCGTCGCTATTATAACTCATTTACCATATTCTGCATAATCATTTACAAATTTTTTACAATTAATACCTCGATAATTATTGCGAATATCGCAAAACGGTATAGGACTTTTATGTTCACATCATCCCATTCTACGTCCCTACAAAATGCCCGGAGGAGAGTGTGAGACACCCTATATATTATAATATTGTTGCACGATGCGTCACATGACAGTTCATCATAACAAGGTAACACATGACAGTTAATTGTAAAGTGAAAAAATATACATATGCATGTTAGAGTTCGACAAGGAGGAGAGGATTTAATTTTAAACAAGTAAAGTGAGAGAGAGAGAGAGAGAGAGAATTTTGATATCAAAGCTCCATCGGAAGACTGATTAATCGATTCGTACCATTGTTCTTCGGCAGTGTCGCCAACTTTATGGTTTCGAGATATATTTCCCATTATAATGCACGTCACGGCGTTTTGCGTTCCGACACATACACAGCCGAGCGAGCATGAACACACGCGTGAGTAACACGTGCGGCGACACGTATGCGCATGTGTGCGGTCTGGAAATATATTCGATGCAGCGTGTCCGGACGTTTCAAAGCTTCCTCTCTATATATAGATTACAGAGCGGTTGTCGACCGAGAAGAATCTCGCCTTTCATCGGGAAGGCGTGAGAGTTTAATCTGGGAGAAAAATTTTACGAGGTACTCCTATACAACCGATATCTACAGTCCCTTACAACGTACCACATCTGTCATGTAGCCTCGACAATACCCCGTGCCATTATTTCACTGCGCGCGTGTCAGAGAGCGCATAAATGACACGATCTTTGGACGTGAATGTGTGATTATCGCTGAAACAGCTTGTACAGTGCCACTTAATCGCCCAGTTAATCATCGTAATGCCCATATGTTAGTTTAATTCTTCTGGCTCTTTCGCCGCAATGTTTGACGGCGTTGCAGTGTCTGAAAGTCGTCGCTATTTGACACCGAGAAACACAAATTATTTCAGCGTATAATATTTCAAAAGTACACAATGTACCCATAAATATGGAGAACAGGCTTGTGAAATGTTGAACAGAGATAATCCAATTGATAAAACTCTAAAGAATACTTCACAAACACGCTTGTATTTAGAAAATTCTTCACTTCCTGTCCATGCGTTTCAAATTGACATAATTAATTGGAAGACAGATTCACCGCGCATACGTTACAAGTTGGCGAAGTATTTGATGTGTATGTTGACATTGTCAAACATTAGGTCTTCGAAGAACTTCTGAATTGGTGCAATAAATTAGAGTGAAGTATACTTTTCTCACTTTAACTTATTGCATTAGCGTGCACTAGTTTAGAAGTCTTGGAAGAAGTAGTTTGGTCTTCGAAAAACGGACAAACCTATTATTATCCTTTCATTCAAAATTATCCGCACTAACATCCAGAGCACTGGTCTTATAGGCCTTAGCTTTCTTTTAATGTGGCTGTCACAAGTGCCTCTGATATGTAGTTTAATGTAAATAACTTTATTCGAGAGGAATTTTTGTCGCGATTGGCAGAATCAGTTTGAATGAAATGGATCTCGAGGAAACGTATAAGAAGTATGACAACGATAAGAGACGTAAAGCTGCAGATTCGCCAGCTAAAGTTCAAATAACAGACACTGCGGATCCGCAAAAATTTGTAACACCTGTTCTTTATACCTGCGTGCATATCCCACCGTTCGCTTCAACGGCGCACGCTTTGCCCAACCGGTTCTTCGTGACTTGATTTTATACTGCACCGCGTTTATTTGCTCTCACTTCACCGCAGCCATCGTCGTAGGTAGGTGAATCAGTAGGTGGCTACGTGCGAAGAAAGTAGCACGGTAGACTCCTGTATAAACTCCGAACGTCCTCCGCGCCGAAGAGCAACTTGCACTTCTAAACATTCGCGTCATGCTACCACGGTATAAACGGTATTCAATTATTTTGACAGATAAAGCAGCGAGAGGATTATAGAAATGTCCGCTCAACTGATGAACCATAAGTTATTAATTGAGGTGAAAACACCTCACATAATCCTGAACATTCTTATCGTTTTGATCTTTAAATATAGATATTATATATATACATATATATATTTTTTAAGTATTTATTTTATATTTTAATTATTCTATATAATATATATATATATATATATATATATATATATATATATATATTATATATATATATATTTTATTTATTTTATATATTTAAGCTTTCAATATAGAATATATACATATTCAATATATTCAATATATGCATATATATTTTTTAAAAATTTAAATATATTCGTATTTAAAAACAAAACAATAAGAATATTCAAGATTGGATACGTGTTTGGACATTAGCACTTTCATCTTATAATTATGCAAACATAATGTCATTATATTATTATAATACATAGTCAAATATGAAATCGTGCAATTATATCATATCGTGAAAATTATAGTTGATTATTTGGAAGACAATATTGTGTAGAATATATGTAGAAACGTGTTTGATTTATGCATATAAATTTACGATGGCGCATAGAATATGATGAAACGGAATATCGATGGAAATATTTTTTTTATGTCGGTGATGTCGCTGACTGTCAACCGGCAGTGAAGCGAGGAATACATACACAACTCGGACACGACGGAAAAGGAATCACGCATTGTCGTCTCCCTTATGGTCATGTGACGTTGATCGCATATTATTCAATAACAGACCGACAACCTGTTGTTTGCTGCAATTGGCAATGCGCCAATTGAATGTGGGTGTCGCATATCCTGGTAGAAACGAATGATAAGAGAAACTCGAAGGCACGAGATAAAAGTCTCATCGCTCGTGACGCTTTAAATTAATTGGCTTCGTGCTAATGTTCCCACAAGCTATCAAGACCCCTTACATTTCGTTCTGTCCTCGAAACATTTCTTTGTTCTGTCCTCAGAAAGTTCCTTTTGAGTAGTTGAAACACCGCCGTTGGTGTTTCCGCATTAAAATAAATTATATCTATAAAAATTACTCGGAATTGTGGCATTTATTATCTTGAAACAAGAAATATTCAAAAAAAGTTGTTCGTTTTGAAAATGATATAAGCGCGTCAACCTCGCGCTAAAATAAATACACTGTAGAATTTTCATAAATAACACATTTTAGTATCATAGATTTTATTCTCAAAATAAGTGCAATGTGTATCGAACATTTCGTACAAACGCTCGTCGTTCTAATCAGTGAAAATCTTTGCGTTTTACTTGCAGTTGCTTTGGCTGAAGATGAATCAATGGGACCGGTGTTTGTCAAGGAACCACCAAACCGAGTTGATTTCTCAAACGGAACCGGAGCTGTCGTTGAATGCCAGGCGAGAGGAAACCCTCAACCGGATATCATCTGGGTTCGTGCTGATGGAACTGCTGTAGGAGACGTTCCCGGATTGAGACAGGTGTTACAACATCCTTTGATTGTTTCTTTCTTTGCTTAGAATCTCATCTATACAAGGTGTCGGACAATTCGCTATAGAGCCGCAGTGTATAGATAGATTAGAACAAACTGACTAAAAAATTCTCTGTCATTTTACGAATAACCACGTGAAGTTTTAAGTTATTAATTAAAAAAGATCGTTGAATCATCACGCTATGCGATACGTAAATTATAATGGCGCTTGCCGTTGTGTACTTATAAATTTAATCAAACTGAAGAAAAAGTCCTCTACCATTTTGCAAATAACACGTCGATTTTTAGTTAATAATTAAAAAAGATTGGCTTTAATTAATAACTGTAATAAAAATTCTGTGTTATTTATAAAATGGTAGAGGACATTTTTAATTTAGTTCAATCTACAAGCACATGACAACGAGAGATCACTCGTCAGCTTTTCTTAATTAATAGCCAAATTTTATGCGATTGTTTGTGAAATGGTAAACATTTTTGTGTCTAGTTCGATCTAATTTATCTATTTACCACGACTCTATAGCGAATTATTAGACCTCCTGTGTATAAATAGCACAATCGAAACTGAAATTCACTCACGATACTTCACTCATGCTGAGATAGGTAAAATAGATGACTTTGGTTAAATTTTAGATATTTCCATGAATTTTCTATTAGTTTTCGTAATAGATACCTTGAGAGAAAAGAACAAGTTTCTTCGTACATCGGTTGAAGATAAATTTCTCCTCCCACGGGCGAGATAGCGAGCGATTCTTTCAAATAGCTACTGACTGTCAACCTACTGCCTGCAAATATCTTTTCTGCGATATGTAAATGGAATCATTAAACATGCATCCTACGTTCATTCACACAATTGTGAAGGACGCGTTAATTATTTTGCCGCGCGAGTGCGCACGTAATCGCGTGAGTTTAGTTTCTTACATACTTACGCTTGTTCGCAGGTTCTGCCAAATGGAAATTTGGTGTTCCCTCCTTTCCGCGCTGAAGATTACCGTCAGGAAGTTCACGCTCAGGTCTACAGCTGCTTGGCACGTTCTCCTGCAGGTTCTGTACACAGTCGTGATGTCAACGTGAGAGCCGGTAAGTGTTGAATATTAAATTTGTCTTTGAACGTTTATCGTTTAGCCATCTGTACTATTTTACGGAGATTCTGCGTTCTATAGAATCGGCAAATTTTAACTTCGATTTTAGTAAAAATTTATTCACCCAAGAAAATACAATCTCGTAGCGGAATCTTTTTGTATATTAGTTGCAAGAGAACTCTTCTAAAACCGAAAGGAAAATATTTTAATACCAAAAAAGGAAGAACTCTAGTTACAAAGGTGTCGTTTCCTATAATCTCATATTTTAAGTAAAAAAGCTCTTACTGAAAGGGTATTCTTCTTTTAATGAAGTAGACTATTATATAATAAAAAAAATATATATATTTACTTGAAGTGGGATGCTTACGCGCGATATGAAAGATGCGATAAACAAGAGCAACACGTGATAAATAAGATTCGTATTATAGATAAAAGACGAAATCTCTAATTTTAAAAATATTGTGTCTAGAATATTTTTATTTTGATTTTAGAAGAATCCTCTTGAGGTCACTTGTAAAAGTATTTTGCTAAGGATCCGATTATATTTTTTTGGATATGGATAATATTTTTACTTCCTAATATTTCATGTTGAAATGAATATATGGGACACACAATTAAATATGCAGTTAAAAATGCGGAAAAGCGCAGTTAACTCAAATATTTCAAACCGTTTCCAATATAGCAAGGTAAATTGTCACTAAAATTGAGGTCAAAGCTTTTAAAAACATTACGCATAACGAAATAAAATTGTCTTTTGATGACTTGATTATTTTATTCAAAATGTTCGAAAAATATGCAAATGTAACATGAAAAGTTACTTTTCATGAATTATTATATTGAGTTTAACGTACAGTTTGGAAACGCTAGAAACTTTTGTTAACAAGTTTTTTATCATGTTCGTGTGGTAATTAAAATATGCGTTTAAAAGTCAAAATTACATTTTAGTGCAGAATATGAGATGGCTAAACATAAGAAAATTAAAAGTTATTCTTTTCAGCTGTGGATACGCGTAGCACGTCTTTTTCGTGCGTTTCATTTCCCTTATATTTATCTGACGCTTCACCTCGGAAGAACTTAAATCTGGTAAAAGACATCGGTGTCAATTATGCAATATACAAATTAGACAATTAGACACGTCTGGTTAGAGTGCTACGTCACGTTGGTCTTCAACAGTTTGTAATCTCTGCCGCCGCCGTTTATGACGACATATTTTCGATTTGTTCTCCAGTCTCAATCAGCTCGCAATCAGAGCGCGACTTTTTACGCACTGGATACGTAATCTCATTTCTACATGATGTCATCGCGATTAAAAACACTTCTGAATCATATAATGATTACATTATGCTTGACGTCACGTCATTTTGTGACCGCAAAGCAGCTTCCACTAGTATCTTCATCCCGCTCATTAAAGAACAATTTTTCCTAACAGATATTCTTTTGTTCTGAACTATTTTGTGAATATATATATATATATACAACAATAATTATTCTGAAAATTTTATCTGTATTATAGCTATAAGTATGTTGACAAAATTTCTTATTTTTAATTTAAAAATTAAAACTATTAAGACAGATATTGTATATATGGAAACATTTTGATTAATAAAATTATGTACGTTTGTTATAAGAAAAAGGAAGTATTCGAAAGATTTTAGAAGCTATCGAGACTGGAGTGAAACGATGCTCGTTATGGTCTACGAACGTTATCTTGTGTGTACTAAATTATAGTGGTGGCGCAGTATTACGACACCGACGTCAATAAAGAGTATGCGATCCGTGGGAACAGTGCCATTTTGAAGTGTGTCGTTCCTTCTTACGTCGCCGATTTCGTCAAAGTCCTGTCCTGGCACACGGATCAAGGAGAGGAATTCGTACCCGGCGATGACTTTGGTATTCCTCGAAGCATTCGATCGAATTAACCGAGCGAGTTCCTTGCTTCTTCCCAAGCAAACAATTCCGTTGTTGCATCTTCGCCGTGCGATGATATCTACATCGGCATGAATCTGAAAAGCAGACGTTACTTTTATTGCAATTTTTCAGTAGCTTAGCGGACTTAAGAACTCGTAGGACTCGTAACAATATGAAACTCAGATCAGCATAATCATTAGATGTGGAAACGCGTTTTTCTCAAAGACGATATAATAACATTTGTCCTCTGTCTCGGAATTTCGCGTCGGCAGTTTCATCGACGTTATTTCTCGATTGATTTGCACTCTTCACAGAAATGACTAAGCGACATGACACCGTTACATCGTTCGTGTTTGTTCCAATTCGGTGGCGAGTGCACGGTGTCGTTCGGTTGAGTAACTGACACCATCCGTGCGACCGGGTCGCTTCTCGTATATTGATCTCAATTGCCACTGTGGCGAAATGCAAATCCATTTGGACCGGAGCAGCGCGAAAGTATATGGGTCGCTCACTTTCCACTTCCACGGTCGGCGCGTATGTGTATACGGGCGCATCGTCATTCGTCTCGTTAACGTCGCTTCCAACTCGTTATATTTGCCGTGCTAGCCGAAACGATCGGATAGTTGATGCGTTCGTCTCTCTCGGTTTTCTGTTAAACCACACGTTTACACGGCACTCGTGTCCGACGCGCCGTCTGTATATTTTAAAACCAATTCGTCTCGGATTCACTATAGATATGCTGCTTACTCTGGGTTACAAAAACAGTGCTACTTAATCATAAAGACGCTAAGGACAATAATAAACTCCAGCATTCTTATAATATTCTCAATTAATTTCATTTGCTGTGTCACTTTTCATGTATTTTCGTATTGATTGTTTAACTATTTAGTATCTTAAAGAAGTAGAAATTGTTCTAATTAATTATAATTAATCCTACAGACGGTGAAGACAATAATAAACTATAGCGCTGCTATAATATTCCAAATTAATTTTATTTGCCGTGACTTGCTTTCCTGTATTTCTGATGTTGCATTAATTATTTAGCTATTTGATATTTTACAGAAGTAGAAATTGTTCAAATATAATGATTAATCATAATGATATGGTGAAGTAGATAATAAACTATAGAATTGTATAATGATTTCAATTAATTTCATTTGACTTGTTTTCATGTATTTTTGATGTTGATTATTTTGATGCATTAATTATTTGGCTATTTGATATTTTACAAAGAGAGAAATTGTTCAAACTTGTCATTCCAATTTCGATCGCACAAGTCTTTTCTCGCAATTACGATTAAATGTGATTTTACATAATCTAATAAGGACAGAGTAAATTTTACCATATTTAAAACTTTGTTGGAGTGTCAATATCGACGCATCCAATTGATCAGACTTGCATACGCGTCTCCGCGTTTATACATATACGCATGTACCCAAGTTGGACGTCAATCGATCGTGCCACCATGCCTTTATGGTATCATCACGCCTGCTCATCGGTGACTGCGACGTAAGATGCGACAATGTGAATTATTCTGCTTGCGAGACAATGGCGAAGTAGATCGCCCGGAGCTGCCGTCAACGTCGTCGAGGTTTCATCGGGCTTAAATCGGAAATTAGTTTCGTAGGTCGTATCGGCTGGCGTTTAATAAAGCCTGATAGACCCCACGAACATTGCATTTCTACAAAACTGTACTTTCGCGTCGAGACAAGTTACATTGTAGGCGAGCGGCTCAGAACAGGGACATTATGAGACGCAATTCGCTGCAACTGCCTCGATAAACGTATCACCAGTCATTTGAAATTCAAACGACATGAATGAACGACGTTGTGCTTAAATAGGAAACGAGTTCGCGCGGATTACTCGGTCCGTTTATTGCAGTGGTGCATCAATACTATCAGTCGGAAGTCAACAACGAGTACGTAATTCGCGGCAACGCGGCCATTCTCAAGTGCAGCATACCGAGCTTCGTCGCGGAGTTCGTTCAGGTCGTTGGCTGGCAGGATGACCAAGGGAACTCTTTCGATCCCGACCAGGCAAACGGTACAATTCGAAGCCTGTGGGAGATTTGGCAAGTCGGAACGCGCGCGCGCGCGTGCAGCAAACGATGACCAGTCAACGTCGTCGACGTCGCGTAATACATTTCTCTTCATGTAATTGCCGCGAGTGTCGCGAATTTGACGAATAACTCACGTTCAGCTTGATCCACGTCAAGGCCCAAGCTTTCTCGCGGAGTTCGTTAAACCTGCTGTCTCTTCTATGTCGTTCACCTGAAAGCTGTGGGACGTTTCATGCGCGTTGAAATATTTAACGTCTCACTTAACAAGATCGTGTAATTACTATTATTTCTTATGTAACCCGGATCTCTCGTGAGGCCTGTGCTTTCCAGTTGAGAACCAGTTTCTGTAATCACACGGCGTGGAACGGATCAGATTGTATAATATTAGTTGCGCTAAGGCAGCAGCTGGTTGCGATCGCGCTTTGAGATCACCATCGGCTAATTTTCCCCGAGGAAATACACTTCATTTTCGCTAATACGGCGAAAAAGTTTGCGTAACGATTGCATTGTGTTCAGCATGCGAATTTTCAAGCGGCCCGCGCGACCAGCAAAATGTTGCAGGCATTCTGAAGCCGGAAAATTGATTCTCCTCGATTAAGCACGCGGCAACGTTGTTGGGGGAAGCGTGCGAGAGATGCGATGTAGTTAAACAATGCGCCATTATAATACTCTATTATCTTTCGCAGTCGTGACTCAGTATTACGAGGCGGAAGTTGTGTCGGAATACGTGATTCGCGGCAATGCAGCTATCTTGAAGTGCACCATACCGAGCTTCGTCGCCGAATTCGTGTCGGTGGAGTCGTGGGTAGGAAGCGACGGCTCGACCTTCAGACCCTCTACCGATTATGGTACACACGCACGTGTTCCCGTTCATTCAGCGTGCTTATTCTCCTATCGTTCGTCTCCCAGAGGGGAACTCATTCCCGGGTGATACGCCGGCCAGAAGATTTCATATTGCTCTTTCAACTCGCCCGCCTTTTGATATCTTTCCTCCTTCATTCATCCAACTCGGGCACAACAATGCTGTTATCTTTACTATTACTGTTTTAATTATTTAAGCAAACATGCGCTGTTAGTTGTATCATTATTAGCTTACTATTCCAACGGAGAGCTCGCCGTTGTATCGCTGTCATTAGTATGCACGGAATGTGGTTGTGTTAAGCTTATCCGAGTTAACCAAGTCGATCTTAGTATTTTTAGATTAGCATACTCTTCGTGTTTATTTCATATTTTACAAGTATTCTCATAATTAGCACTTGAAACTTTCTGCAGTATATTTTACCGTGACATAAAATTATATAATATCTAACATTTTTATATAATAATAATAATGATAATTCTTATTGTCTTATCTTTTTTATATCTTAGTCTTCTCTGATTAAAGATTACATGCTTAAAGTAGATCTTCTTTATGGTTTCTTTTACGTCACATTTCATGTTTTACTTTTGTTCTCGTAAAAACATGTGATTAAAACTACATTAATTAAGATAAATTGTTATTTTCTTATTATTAAAAATAAATTATTTTATAATATAATTAATAACAAAAATAACTTATAATAACATATTATTATTTACTTATTATTAAGAGTAAATTATTATATAATTTACGTATCTCGTGCGTATTAGGTCTGGTACGTTCCTTATGTATTAATTGGATTTGATTATTTGGATACACTTCGGCCGATTTGTAATACGGAAACTGTACATTTAACTACTGCTGATAAACACGTCGGCCGATGAGTACATGGAAGAAAAAGATTTGTTAATATATGGACAACTAAAAATATTAACTGCAGGAACAAATATTCTTGCTTTCAGCAAAGTTATTTAATTGTGATAGCTAAAAGTTGTGATATATATATATATTAGCAAATCTTTTAGCTATCACAACTAAATAACTTTGCTATGAAAGCAAGAAAATTTGGTCCTGCAGTTAACAATTTTAGTTGTCCATATATTAACAAATCTTTTTTTTCTGTGTACATACGATGAGTACACAGAGCAAGGAAATTCTCTTTCCGGTCGTATCACCCTCTGTCTCCCTGCTACTCGGACACCCCATTCCCTCGCGTCCAACTTTGTCGAAGTTCAAAGTGGCACGTGGTAACGATTCGTTTCCGCCGGCCGCGTGATCTGGTCTGGACGGCGGCTGAACGGCGGCGGCAGTACATACATACGCGAGGGTTAATGAACCATCCGGTGGCTCTCACGCCGCGAATTATGGCTGATCTAAGAAAATAAGCCGTGCAACTTGCGCCCGTGACGAAACGTGGAAAATGTCAGGCAGCTTGGCCGAAGTTACGCAGGGAAATCCCAGAGTGAAAATTCCGACACCCCCGTAATCCCGTATAGCCCGTGATCTCCGAGTCTAATGAGGATATTTCGGCAGATTTGTGCAGAATGCATGAATATAATAAGAGCGAGGCATAAAAGAGGCGAGTTTCTGGAAATAATAAGTTCGATGATTAATTAGCGACTGCACTTTCGTGGTTTATTTCATTGAATTCGATAGAATAAAAGTATTCTTGAGATACGGGGGATTGTGAATATGGTTTCCTTTGAGATTTTTCTAAAAATACTTGTATGCTTTTGATTTATTCAGCAGCATGGTATCTTTAAACAGTTTGAACTTTCTCAGAACGCTGGTTCACAAGCCAAGCAACGAATAAAGCGTCTAATTTTACATTTCTGCTTAGTGATTCACTTGCTCGAGGCACAAATGCCTCTCCCACATCTGCAAGTACAATAATATGACAAACTCAGAAATAAGGAACACCTACGTTTTGCATTTATGTACAGTATAGTTTTATTTTTAATCAAAACGACGCAAAATATTTATTTATATCTGTGATTGAACATTTTGTTAATTTTGATCTGTACTCCCCGCATAGTCGTCACTCAGCCTTACAACCCAGAAATCTTGACCGAATACGTAATAAGAGGAAACAGCGCGATCTTAAAATGCAGTATTCCCAGCTACATCGCGGAATTCGTTACTGTCGAGGCTTGGATTCGCGAAGACGAAGAGGTCTACCTTCCGGAAGATCCTGCGCTCGGGCAGGGTACTAGCAGATCTTTGGCCGTTCTCAATTATTTTATGAATATCCAACGGAAAATTTTGTGCGAATTAGGAGAGATAGCGTATTTTAATATTTTATAATAAACGTCATTCTAATAAAACGGATATTGGAAGCAAGCCAATAACGTCTATAAAATTAAAGCGCACAATAATGTAGTAAATTTGAGGAAATTGATTTTCAATATAAGAAAAATTGACATTAATTCCCTCAGTTTCTTGATAAAGTAGTTTATGTAATTATTACATTGGTTCTTGATCCTTTTTCTCAATCCTAATTCGGCGTAAATTTTTTGTGGAAGACTTGTTTGTGTCTGTTAATCTTGCTAACAGGAATAACATATCCACACACACATTCGTAAACTCTGTCACTCAAACCTATCAGCGTGCTTCATGGATAATTTTATAATCTATCAATTTATTCACTTTAATTCTTTGGGAATACATACCTTCGTAGGTATATGTTCATGAAAAACGAGAATTAGTATTACCTGCGGTATCTCTGGTAATAAAAAGTACGAAAAAGATATTTAAATCCACTTCTGAACTATTTGATTGCCCGTTACGTAACGAGAGGTCTAGACGAATTGTTAAATATTTGAAGAGACGACGGGCGGTGCATTTTTTCAATCGCGTTTCAAAGAGTTAACACATCGCCCGCGCCGGCAGTCGTTTCGCAGTTCTACGTCACCGAGGCCGAGAACGAGTACGTGATCCGAGCTAACAGCGCGATCATGAAATGCAAAATACCAAGCTTCGTGTCTGAGTTCGTCCACGTGGATCAGTGGGTGGCCGACGACGGGACAATTTACACGGCCGGCCAGGAATACGGTATGACGCCGGTCGATACCGATGTAGTATGCGCGGTTGTCCGCGGAAAAGCTTTTGTTCTCTTCTTTCCCCGCATTCTCATTTCCCTCCCTCAAACGAGCGCTCGCACTTTCTTCTCGCTCGTCCCTCGGCAACTGTCGGCTGCAGCTCGCACGGTCGTCACGGAGTCCCAACTTTTACTTTCGGATTAATTCTGATGCAATTGTGCGAAGGGGACGAAAGGGAAAAATCTATATTAAGTGTACGTCCGCGCGAAATTAATGTCCAACTGTCCAAATGTCGATATAGTGAAATAAGTTTGAAAATATTAATGGTTTCAATATTGATGTGAATGGTGTTTAATTTCTACGAAATAAATTTTGAACGTGGATTGGTTTCTTTTTGTTCTTTTTATGCTTTAAAGGATAAAAAATTTAAAAAAGTTAATTGTTGTTTAACAGATTATTATTTGAATGTGTTGAATCAATCAAAATGTTAAACTGTCTTATGTTTCTTTGTGTTTATCTCGACGTTTAAGACCTTATAGCATTAATAGTCGTTATTTGAAATTTGTTTCATGCGGGATTCTTAGATTTTTATTCAGAATTAGATGTCATTTTTTCTATTAAATTATAGGTAGGATCCATTTGGGGCTGCAAACGCTTTTCCAAGATTGTTTGATCCATATAGTGCTACGAAATGTTTGCTGCGTCAAATGTATTCGGTACCTTATATAATATATGTGATATATCTGTAATCACGATTTAACTAACAAACTCCCATCTAACTCTAAACTCAAATCTGAGTGCCTCATTTGAAAGAAGTTTCAAACAATGATTATTAATACGGACCTAAGAGCTGAAATAGTTTTTTGAAGATAAAAGAAAATTTAATTTTTAGTGAGCATTATTGAAATTATAAGTTGTATGAAAAAATAATTTATACAAAAGTTTTAGTATTTTATACTCTTTATAATCGTGTATAGATTAGATTTAGTTTAGATTTTCTATTTTTATAATGGTGTATAGATTGGCTTAGATTTTTTAAAAATGTCGAGCTTAGATTTTTTAAAAATGTCGACTTTTTAATTTTTTTACTTAGTTATTTAACAGTTTTAACAACAACATATTTAAATAATAAATACTAATTTCTGCTACGTGATCAATTTTTTCCGAAATTTTTTCTATGAGATCCAACTTCCTTATTTCAAATTTTTTTATCCTTCAAAGTACATTTTCTTTCGTTCAAGTTGGATGCCAAGTTCACATCTGTAGTTGTGATGACGAAAATGTACGATAGTCACGCGCAATTTTGGTTGTCTGCTGGTTCAGTTCGAGTAGCGCCCGTCGAGATAGACCATTTTGAAACTCCATATGACAAATAATATATCACGATCTCTTCTGGGAAATTGCGCATTGCAGTGGTCCAGCAATTCTACGAGACGAGGGTCATCGATGAATTTGTCTTACGCGGAAATGCGGCTACCCTGAAATGCCTCGTGCCAAGCTTTGTGGCGGATTTTGTAGATGTGATTGAATGGCAGGATGAGGATGGCTCCATGTATAGCGCGAATAACCAGCAGGAAAAGGGTACTTAGAGTTTACATCGACTGTACAAGATCAACGTTATAACGAAATGACGTTGCTTTGAGCTTCTACCATATTCTATAATATTCCTTTCCGCAATTGGAAATTAATCACCGTAGTAAACGCGGCTTGTTCCATCAACTAATTGATTTTTCCGAATGAAGTCCTCCTACTTCTCTATAATTGTTTTACGGTTTCTTGTTTTGAAAGCATTTACCTTTGTGATGACTCTGCAAATTAAATTACGACGTCCCAGATGGGTAGAGACGGTGCATTGGTGCATACGTTCTTCTTTAGCAGAGGGGGCGAATATCCTCCTCAGGATAGTGGAAAGGAGGGTTTGGGGTTGATGGAGTGGAATGCGAATTTTGCCTGGAAAGTTCGCCCTTTCCGATTCAGCGATCGGTAAGGATGAGCAGAGGCAGAGCATGCGGCTGGCAGTGGCCTCGTTCGACGTGATCCTCGGATTAGGTTAAGCCGGATTAATCGGCCCGAAAGCGAATTAACGCCCGCGCGACCAGCCTGATCCACTTACAGTAAAGAGAGAATCGTTAAGGTTATTCCCGGCGACGTAATCGAATTTACTTTACGGCCACCGCGGCCGGCAGTCGAAGACATCGCGATATTAATTAATGAGGTGAGGGCGTACCGAGCCAGCGTTAACATGTCGAATTTGCCGTTCCCTTGTTCTGATCACGCTCTCGTACGAGTAGTTGCTTTCGTATCTGTTTTACAGCTACGGAAATAGGAAGATGTTATATATGTATTTTCTAAGGCGTATATATGCAAAACTGGAATATATATCATGCAAAAGCAGTGTAATCTAATCTCCCATATCGGATTTGCGAAGTAAAAAGGAGAAACTGTTGCGTCGATTTCAACAAGACTTGACTCGAATATAACTTTGATAATTAACGAGTTCGACTGAACCGAAGAAAAATGTAACGTTATTAAGCGTTTCGTGATAATAAATAGTTAGTTATAAATTTATAAAAATTTTGTCACAGAAATTTGGTGCAATATTATTTTTTAACTTTTCGAGCCATAATGGGATGCTAGCGTTTTTATTTTTACTTTGTTTTTATGATGATTTTGACTAACTTATCGACTGAGATAGTATTATTATTATTATACGTACTCTCATAAATAAAAGAGATTAAAAATAACTAAAATAACTAAAAAATAATTGAAATACTTAATTGTTAAATTATTATAAGCAGATAAAATAAAGAAAAGCACTTTTTTTCAAAACAAAAAAGTCATTTTAAGACTAACTATTATTTATTTATTAATCGACATATCGAAATATTAATAGTTTATTCAGGATAACTAATTTTCAAGATAACCGAATTTTACACATTCTTTCCAAATTTTCTGTATAAACCCCATTTTTTATAATAAATTAAAACATTGACAACATTTTTGCGCGCGCTGCAAGCTTTTTTTGTTAAAGATGCAAAATATCTTCTTTATATCAAGCAAATGTCATTATTTGCGGATAATGCTAAAAACGAGATTATCATACGGAAAAACAATTAATAAAAAAAATTTTTGATTAATTAAATTTCTGGTAAAACATGAACGAGCCAGCAATGTTGAAATTATCAAAATTCTTTTCCAGCAATGTTGAAATTATCAAAATTCTTTTCAAGTTAATATCTGGTTAAGATGTCTGGTTAACTTGAACAGAAATCTAATGACTAACTGGAATTTTCGTTTATATTTCACGAGAAATTTTATTAATTCAGTCAAACGCGTCCTATTATAGCTTAGAGAGTTAAAGAGTAATATTCCGCCAAATTCTTGTGACAAAATTCTTATAAATTTTGTTCATGTAATTTTGAAAACTTTTAGTCGCTACATTGGGTCCGTCATTTCGAATTTTGACTTCTTGATCTCAGATTCGCAATCAGCGATATACCCAGTTTGAAAAAATTTCACCGTGAAGTAAAATGCATAGCTCAAAGGATTATGAAAATATCAAGACAAGAATATAAAAGGCCGCCTGATAAAAATTCAATGATTCTTCATACCGATTACTTTCGACGCACTATTTGAATACGTCACACCGGATTGTTTCCAAATTTGGTGATAAGAAAACGGATTTGCTTGTTGGCGCAAATCTAATTCGCTCTGACCTAAGCAGATGAGGTCAGATTAATCGGATCGGTGTCCACGTGCGCACGAGTTTGCTGCGCTCACTAGAGGCGCGATCGGGAGCTGCGGTAGTCAGTTTGCTAACAGCGAATTCATTGAAATTTTA
Source organism: Odontomachus brunneus (assembly GCF_010583005.1). Lineage (NCBI taxonomy): Eukaryota > Metazoa > Arthropoda > Insecta > Hymenoptera > Formicidae > Odontomachus > Odontomachus brunneus. Next base: position 2,139,710 of record NW_022639495.1, read on the forward strand.
ATCGGCGAGATCAAAGCGCCGGCCGTGAATTGCAACTAAAACAAACGCCAGGCTTTTTTCTCGCTTCATTGCAGTGGTCGCGCAGTACTTTGAGGTTCAGGTTTACGATCAGTTCGCGATACGCGGCAACGCGGCTATTTTCAAGTGTCAAGTTCCTTCATTCGTGGCCGACCACGTGGACGTAGTGAGCTGGATCGATTCCAATGGCGGCAGTTATGTCGCCGACGGACAATCATACGGTACAAAAGTGAAAAATTACAAGCTCTGCACGCACTATTCTCCCTTAGAAGTCAGAGAGAGAGAATAGGGGGGAAGAGAGAGAGAGAGAGAGAGATATATATATACACACAAGTCCTGTTTAAAATGGGCGCAAGTCAGCGAACAAGAGAACTGGTTCGATCGTCGATTTCTCTCGATCTCTGGCGCGTATTTTGCACGCTTCTCTCCTTATCGATACCATGCATCTCTCATGTTTGTCCGGTTTGAATACATTTACAGCGTAAAAAGTGTGTGTGATGTAAATAATGTAAAATATTGCTCGTGCGCTTGCTACGATGTGCATTCTTTATGCGCTACTTGTTTATCGCGAATGTATGTAACGAATCGTAATATTCAATATCGATCGCGTCTATTTCAAGACCAGTCGCGCGACCAGTTCTCTTCGATGAACGCAGGAACGTATTCTTAAACAGCTGCGACAGCAGATTTTTAAATCGTGGATATTCCATTCGTAGATATTTTATTCGCAGACAGATGGAAATATAAATAAGTCTGATTTGTTTGCTCGGTCAGTTGTTCGAATATTATTGAGAATTGTCGTGAAAATCATAAGAATACCGTCTCGATCGTTCGTCAAGCACATTTCTACTTTCTTCGCGAATTCAAATCTTAATAGAACACATGATGAGATCGATAATTATTATAATCAAATCACGTAAGTTTGTTGAAACATCGCCCTTATTACAAATTAATTGTGATATGTAATTTTATTGACTGTGATCGTACCGCGTACTCTAAAATTTAAGTACAAATACCAAGACGTTATCGTGATTAATTAAACTGAGTCATATTTATGAAGTAACATCCGACATTTAATTTTTCGGCATAACATATTTTACGATATTAACCAATTATTTTAATCTTACACATAAAAATGCATACTGCATTCAAATAAATGTTACTTGTTTCATGTATTTCATAAATTTATATATCCGCAAATCTATTATTAGTTTATTATAAGTATCAAATTTATTAAATACATTCTGAATCAGTTTTAACATTTCAATCAAGAATATTGAATTAAAACAAAAATTTGGTTTACTTACTGCATAGAGTCAAGCCAACTTTTGTTGAATAAAGCTTCATAATATTCTTGTAAAGAGAATAAATTCTTCTTTTCAGTATGATATTTATGAATGTATATACATCAGTATATACATGAATATATACATAGGTATATACGTGATAATGAGTTTTTTTAAAATTTATCATGAGTATATTCTAAGACTGTTATCAACAAAATGTTCTTTGTTTAAAGTAACTATTACTCAAAAAAAGAAAAGTAAACTGAGCAATCATTTTTCTTGGCAGTAGAATAATATTTTTCTCTGTATAGCACTGCGCGCTGTGTATGAATTAAATTAGATTTATTAAGGCGTGGAATACGTCGAATACGAGTAACAAGTAGTGTTTGAGCCAATATGACAGACGTTACGCAATATCTTCCGATCGAGTTTTTCGGTATCAAATCATACATAAATATTCACTTTGAAATATCTCAGACGCCTTTCTTGCGATTTGTAAATTCAGCTTACTTGAAAGTAACGCGATAAACTGGTATTATAACTTGGTTATTCGTAAAAGATGGCGATTAATAATACGGAATAGATTTCGTAACAGATCTATGTAAAATCCCAGCATAAGATCAAAGGAACATACGCGCCAATAATTGATAGCACTCATTTATTAATGACCATTAATTAACTCCATGTATTATTAGTAACGTGAGAATAATTAATTTCTATATATTGGAGTTTCATTATCATATTCGTCGCAAGTGGTCGTCTATTTAAATCAACGCTTCTTTTCTACACATTTCTTCTGATTTTTACACACATACGATCGCGATCAATCGACGAACGATCGATACGCCCTGCTAAGTAGATGTGCGCCTTATGGTAAAACCGGAAACCGGTGTCTGGTTGCAGTTGTCGGGCAGCGGTATGCAGTGAACGTGATGGACGAACATGTCCTTCGGGGGAACGCCGCAATTATCAAGTGTCACATACCGAGCTTCGTCGCTGAATTCGTCGAGGTTGATTCTTGGATCGAAGACGAGACCACTGATATATATCCTAGCGCCGATTACGGTACACGATGCGTCACACATTTCATATTTGCCTCCACTATGTCCGAATGTCGCGTGAAGACTCATTGTTTCTGGGACACTCGCAATCCGCAAAATAATCGTCGTATCTTGCGAGGAATCATCGAGAAAAATGCGCATGCATCTTCAATAGGAATTGCATTTTATTTTTATATAGATACGTTGAAACGAGTCCGTCCAAAAAAGTATAATCTCATCCTTAGTGAAACCCTCTTATATATGGTCTCAAGAAGATACTCCTAAAACCAAAAGAAAAATACTTTAACACCAAAAGAAGAAGAATTATAGCTGCAAGATGCTATTTACTGTAATCCTGCATTTTAAATTAAAATCTATCAAAAGAATATCAATAATTCATTTAGAAAATTAGATCAAACTGAGCAAAATAGTGCTCCTACTATTTTGCAAATAACCATGTAAATTTTTTATTATTAGTTATTAATTAATTGGCGACCGATAGTTTGTTATTCGATTGACATGATTACTTGTTAGTCTTCTTTAATTAATAATTCAAAATTTTACATGATTTTCTTTGCAAAATACTATAGGACTTTTCTGTTTAGTTTGATCTAATGTACAAGCAATAGAAATCGTACTGCTGCCATGTTTTGTACTGCACAGTGCACCATCACTCATCAATCTTTTGTAATTAATAACTCAAAATTTCATCACTCAAATTTTTGTGTTTATAAAATGGTGCAAGAATTTTGTGTTTAATTGGACCTAATTTATATTATATATATTATGTATACGAATATTTTTTCTCACTTATCATCAGACACTCTGTATAAGAGGATTCTGCTAAAGATAAGATTATTTTTTGGGGTATTGTATTATTCTGCCCTTTTCTCATCGAAAAATTTCGAAAAAAAATATCTCTGCGATATGAAATATTTCAGAGTCGATAAAATGTTCAGGAGCGGATAATTCCTCAACAAGTCCGGGGTCGATTTTCTGATTGCATATCTGCTTTTATATATGTTTCCGTGTAAAAGACTTATATGTCCATCATATTATTCGTTTCTTCAGGAACGATACGCTTCAAGCATTCGGTAAACGCAGAATTATGATGCTCGGTAAGCTATTAGTGTACCGCAATGTGGTTCAAGGATTTTCTCATGAGTCATCCGATCATCATTCAGTAATGACATTTCGCTCGACGATCGCTCCTTCACGTTCGTGCAAAAAGTGATCCTCGGCTCAACCGCGACGAATAAGAGAACGCGTAGGCTTCGGTCACGAGAGCATCCGTGGCAAATTTGCGAGATAACTCGCAGACAAGCAATTGCGATGACTGTTAACGAATACTTGGCTCTATGAGAAGCGCATAGGGAAAGAGAGAATGGCGAGGAAAGAAGCTAAACATTTTATCAACGTCGATATCAGTTTAGTCGTCGAGAATACGAATTCAGGTCGTCTAAATTGTTCCATCGGCCTCCGCTCTGTGTCAACCAAATACCGATCGTGTTATAATGTTGTGTCACGACCGCGCTTGCAAGACACGAAGGGAAATGTCTACTCTTGCAATCGGATGCCCCTCGTTTCAAAAGTACACCGTGCAATGTGGGATTTTGTGGAAATTCGTACGACGTTGACTGCCGCTGCTCGCGCTGTTCCAGACCTCTCATCCCCCTTTCCACCGATTCTTTTTTCTGTTTTTCCCTGCCGTTCAATCGGTTCATCCGTCTCTTCTCACCTGTGCTCTCCTCCGTGTGTGGTAGTAGCTAAATGGTTATGGATATATCCGCTTGTGTGTGATCGCATGGAACTAGTTCGCCTGTCCAGGAAGTCTCGTTTGTCGATGAAACTCGGCCGCAAAAGCGGTCCGATTCGTTAGAGGCGTTGAAACTACAATTTCCATCGCAATGGAGAGTAACTTGAACGGGTTAATAGGTCGGTTATATGGCGCTTGTTAAGGTATAATAAAATTTGTCGAGTCGCGTGCGATATTGCGCCCAGATATTTGAACGAATTAGTTGCATCGGGAATATATTTAATGATAAATGTGCACACGTAATAATGTGTGGGGCACACACGCGTTTCCAGTGGTTGGTGCATGTATCTGCGATATCAGCATATATTTTTCAGTTTGTATTTAGAATTAACGTTTCTTTTCTCGCTCTCATTTTATCCTCTATATGTATTATTATGTGAAGAATATGCGGTTTCAATGATGCTCGCGGGAAGTGATAATTTCCACGATGATTTCCTGGATGTTTCAACGGCAATGAGGAATATTGCGCGTCGTGAATGGTCGCTTGCGAAAAGAAAAAGATGCGATTCTGCATCGCGACGTCGCTCAATGTCTCCGCCGTGTTCGCAGGCGAGGACACAGGCGCAAGATTCCTATGCTGTTGTTTTGGCGAACGTGCTTGGACTCCGTGAAGAATTCGCCGAACGTTGCGACAGCGGGATATTGACGGATGGTCCGCGGCCATACAAACGTTCGGCGAATTTGTGCACGAGGGATACTGCATGTATATTAATCAAGAGATGGCATTGTGCTCGAAGCCGCGCGATTTTACGCCATTCGAGCATCGTGCGATCGTGTGTCAGGATAATCAACGTCTCCTCGGTAGGAACTAACGGCACAAGCATGCCAGTAATTAATCGAGTAATCAATTAAACGACTCGAGCGAGGTATCACGCGAAGTATCGAACTCAGTAATTAGTGATCGATCATCCTGACGAGTCGCGTAATCGAGACCAACGAGCACTGATTAACGCAAGTATATCTGTTCGGGCGGGTTTAGATGGGAAATACCTGGTACTACCGTCCGGGGAACTGCACATTAGGGACGTCGGACCCGAAGATGGATACAAGACCTACCAATGCCGCACCAAGCACAGGCTCACGGGTGAAACTAGACTGTCCGCCACGAAGGGACGTCTCGTCATAACTGGTGAGTCGAAACGCAACAGTGTCTCGTTTTCTTTCATACGGAAATCACGATTCTGATTCAGCACCGCTCTCTTTAGAAACGTTTCTCGATCACCCTTCGATGTAAGCGGAGGGATACAGCTTCATTAATATCTTCTTGCATTTACGTCTGGTTTTCCGAACGAAATCAGAATCGTATTTCTAGTTTCGGACCCGGATACCATCATTCCCACGTCAGATTTCGATCAGTGCAATTATATAACATCCTTAATCGTCATGTTTGCTTCTTATAAGTACATAGTCTAATTATAAAAGGTATATTATTATATATATAAGAGAGTATCATTGTGTGACAGTTTATTGATTCTTCGCTTTAACATTAAATACAAATATTTCAATATTTAAATAAACTTGATACTATTGTGTCAGTTGATATATTCTGTTGTATAATTTAACGAATTTGGACAAATTTCGCCTTTATTGTAAACCATCCACTATATTACTGGTGTCTGGGTTCGGAACTATCATCTAGGAGACAACTGATTTTCTATAATATAAAAGACTCTTGATCCATTTCACTTTATATCAAACAATTGTCATTTAATCTTGACGGATGTTCTTGTTGTGTATTCTTGTTGCCGTATTTTGTTAGAAAACCAGTTGTCTCCCGGTCTTGTAATCACGTTCGATGAACGTGCGATCGTTTGTGCCAACGAGCTTGATCGCTGCGTTCAGTTTCTTTGAAGACGCGGATGGTCAATTATCAAGGGAAGTTTTTCGACATTTTCGCATCATCTCTCTTTCGTCAGATGGAAAACATGCCTGGCTTATGTCGCGATCAAGCTCGTTGATGACCTGAATGCTGGGACAGGGTACCCCTGCGGGCACGCGCCACCGCCCGCCCAAAACTCGACTCTTGGCATGATCGGTTTCGAGTAATTGCTCAGAGAAATGAAAGAAAGAAAGACAAATGATAATGGAAGATAAAAGAAATAGAGAGAAATGTCTTGTGTGCGAAATTCTTTCGACGCTTCGCGCGGCGCCTTCCGCGATCTCCGGGCTCTGTCCTTCGCTCTCGCGTGGTAAGTTTGCGGAACACATGTTCTTTCAGCCGAGAACTCCACCGTGGATGTTGCGCACGTTTAGACGTGGCGCTCAATGCAGCTGAGCTCAGTTCTGTGCTGTGAATTGAGCGGAATCGATCGGGCTTTTGTTCGTTTCCTTCAATGAATCTAGCAGCGATATTTCGGCCGTTAAGCGCAGTGCGTCAGTCATATTTGTCTTATTTTGAGCATTAAAAATGCATAACACGTGCAAATATATCGGTGTCCTGAAAAGTTCAATTTTTCACATTTTACTATCCGTACAAGACTTGAAAGATTTCATATGCAATCAAGATAATTTTATATTTAATCGACATGATCACATGCAGCTCAATTGACATGCACAAAAATCTCATACTTATCTATTTTTGCTCATCAAGACCACTATTTGCTTACTCGACGGCTCGTTTTATCACGTAATTCAGATAGTTTAAAGTCAAGAGAGATTTTTTTTATTCGCTGAGTTTATCGCGTGGGACATCGCGTTAACAACGCGACATTCAGTGTAAAAGCACTTTCGCTTCGCCACTGATTGCCGTCGAGTACCGTACTGATCGGCAGGATGACACCGATAAGCGAATCGCTTTGCTCGTCCAACGAGCGGCGCAATAGTACGAAGGCGAAGTTGTCGAGTCACGTCGGCGGAGCACAGTGTGCGATGTAACAATCTGGGGGCTAACTAGAGCAAGATGCGATTTAGCCGTAATAACGATGATTGGCGGCACGGACGGGGGTTTATGAGTACGTGGCTCTACTGGCTTTTCGTTACGCAGAACCCGTGGGGAGTGTACGACCGAAATTTCCTACAATGGACAACTTGAATGGACTTTCCGTGGTCCTGAGAGGCGAAATGCCGCTTTTGTGCCCTGCCCAAGGATTTCCGGTACCATCTCATAGGTACGACAATCTTGACAAGAGTACGGAATATAATTCGTTGGAGGATATTAAGTGAGACAAGTTGAATAGACACTCACTTCAGCGCGCTCGTGATGATTAATTAAATTTGTTCTCTTTACATTTGGGCCATGATTCGAGCATTAACTTATATGAAGAACAGGAGATCGCTAACTATCGAAGTGAATAAGTGAAGGCACAGTTTCGGATGCGAGCTATTAGTTTTACGTACTTCAGAGTGACGGAATTAATTTAGGATAGAAGGAAGCAGTCGGAATTTTTATTTTTATTAGTTAAATGGATATATTTCTGCTTTCCCTGCAATCAGATAGCTCTTAATCACTACTTATTACGAAGCCAGGAATTTTATTTGAAAGTACAAATTACTCTTTTAGATTAAAAAGCGACAATATCCGGAAATTTATTTAAATTTATTAACTATTAAATATATTTGAATTTTACATATATAATTAAGCATTATATTTGTATTTAAACAAACAAATTTATAATTATGCGGAAATAATATCCACAGCATTCATTGTTGCTTTGAACCTTGCACGCTCCCCTGGTTTACAGAAAATGAAGAAAATTGAAAACAGAAATAAAACAATTTGTCTTTATTTAGATATTGCAAAGATATCTCAACATATATTCTAAACTTATCATTTAAACGAGATAAACGAATTTTTTAGTTAGATAAAAACTTTTTTCTTATGTACGTCTGTATCTAAGGAAAATATAAGTTTACTTGTCAATTTATCTATTTATTTAGATAGATATATTTATTCAGATAGATAAATAATTATATCATATTTTATCTAGATAAGAGTCTTTAATCTAGATAAAAATCATACCTCTTCTAACACTGATTACAGCCTCTCGGCCCAGAATTTTTATTTTTTAACAATTGAATAGTTTGGCTTATTTTAAAGAAGAGATTAAAATTTTTTGTTAAAATTATCTTCTACTTTATTTTATTTTATAAAAAAAAAAATTAGAACGAAAATAAAAATTTTATTTGGAGAGATTATAACTATTAATACTATTTTGTAAGAAATTTCTTTCGTTTTTCTATTGGACTATTGTGCAAATATAAATCACGCAAATCAGGCAAAGCGCGCAAGAGCAGGACATTTGGAGCGACAATGGACGTTATTTTCGCACAAGAAATAATTATAAATTTTTTTTGTTTGAATACATATATTACTTAATTACATACATAAAATTTAAACATATTCATTGAGTTTTATTTCAATAAATTCCCGTATATTATTATTTTTTGATCTGAAAAATTAATTTGCCCTCTTAGATTTAGAACATGTAGCGCATTGAATGTTAAACAAGATTATCGAAATAATTTGCGATTGATTTTCTATAATCACACATAACTCGCAACTTGGACGATTTTAGAATTCATACTCAGGACACAAATGTCGTCGTTACACGACTGCGTTCCGTGGTATCGTGTGTCTAACACAGGGGTTCCCTATTCCTTCTCGCTGGTCTAGCCGAAGTAGCTAGTGTTATCATTCGTTATCGTTCCTCGAGAGTATCCAAATATCAAGGATGATGCGTTATTCATCTTTTCGCTCACCCATATCTTATATCGAAACTGCGAAACGAGTCCGAGAGACGCAAGAGCAAAAGCGGCGTGCTTTTTAGAGCCGGTGGGCAGCGTGCGCCCAAAGATCCCGTCGACGGACGACGTGCGCGGCTTCCGGACGCCCGTCGGAGGCTCTCCGGCCCTGATGTGCCCGGCACAGGGGTTCCCCGTTCCCCTGTACAGGTAGAGACTACTCCAGCGCGAATTAACGAACGCGAGTCCTTCGGGACGACCGTTCGCCGTGGACGCAAGTGTCCAATTTAACGGTATGATCAGAGCCGGTCGGCAGCGTGCGGCCCAAGTTCCCGACGATCGACGACTCCAGGAGCTTCCGCACCACGAAGGACGGCTCGGTCACATTGCAGTGCCCCGCCCAGGGGCACCCTGTCCCCCTGTACAAGTAAGTCGCGGGAGTCGTGGTGTCCGTCATAAAATATGAATTTTTTCCCCTTTCTCTCAATCCGCCGCAAACTCGTCGCAGAGCCTGTGGGAAGCGTGCGCCCGAAGTTCCCGAGCGTCAGCAACATAAACGGCCTCACCACTTCCACAAATGGAACCCTGCCGCTTCTGTGCCCCGCGCAGGGTTTTCCAGTGCCGTCGCATAGGTACATCGTCGCCAGTGGCCTGACGTTCACTTTTAAACTGACGTTGGTTCTCGCGTTGATTCTCCATTACGGAATTGCGATTAAGTATTCCGCACTTGCGGCGCAGCAGCTGGTAATTAGCAATGACGGCACGCCCGACATATCGCGCCAGTCCTCGTTTCGTGTCCTTCTAATTGGCGATGTGACCTGAATCTAATGCTGATAGGTCCTAATGAAGAATCGATGTAACTGCATTTAGGTTCTTTATGTCAACGTCATTATTCTTTGCAGTTCTCTCACATTTTGTCTTGTAGTTTCATTTTATTATTTTCCATTTGCTACTTTTTCATTTCTTGAGAAAGAGACAATGCATATCTCGTAATATTTTATATTCTATTCTCTAATATATAATCACAGATTATATTATACACAGATTTTATGACGAGAGGTTCTCTTCTCCTCCATGCTTTTTAGGAGTTAAATGTTAAAACGAAGACCGCTTGTGAATATTCGTGACTTCGTGCACTGGAAAATCGTTCGGCGCCGAAAGACGACATCGTGTCACGTTACGTTTTTACGGTCGGTCACGTAATCAGATATGAACTTCAGCGAAAGCTTCAGGGGTTCCCCGTCGTTTTGCATACAGACGGTATCCCAAGCTGACGGTGGTATATATATAAGATTCAATAAAATGTTTAGAGCCGGTCGGCAGCGTCAAACCGAAATTCCCAACGATAGATGACATCAGAGGGTTTCGCATGATCAAAGGTGGATCCGTCACTTTGTTATGCCCCGCTCAAGGGTTCCCTGTCCCTATTCTCAAGTAAGTCGAAACTCGCGACGCTTTGCGGGCTTCATCGTCGTTTCTCATAATTGCCCTCTTCTTCTCCGGGCTACAACTGGCAGAGCCCGTAGCGAGTGCACGTCCAAAACTTTCGAGTATCGTCAACTTGATTGGACTCGTGACGAAGACTAACAGGAGCTTGCCACTTTTCTGTCCTGCTCAAGGATTCCCGGTCCCGTCTTATAGGTAGGACAATCCGTATCTAATAATTACAATTTATATCCGCGTACAGTATTCACAAAGTTTGAAGATAATTAAGGGAGCAAATTTAGGTCAAACAAAGCAACAATATTCTTTAGGCCAATACTTTTTTAGGCCAAACAAAGCAACAATATTCGGAAATTTATTTAAAGAAAACTATTAAGAGTGAATATATCTGATTTTATATATGTAATTAAGTAATATATTTTCATTAAAAAATAATTTATAATTATTTCTTGTGCGGGAATAACAGCCATTATCTGCAATTTGCATGATTTATGTTTATACAATAATCTAATCGAGGAAATGAGAAAAGTTTCTTGTAGAATAATATTCTACTTATAGTCTGTCGAACTAGAATTTTCATTTTTGTTTTAGTTTTTCTTTAATAAAATAAAACAAAAAAGAAGCGAATTTTAATAATTTAAATAAAAATTTTTAATTTTTTTTAAATAAACAAAAAAATTAAATTGTTCGAAAATCAGAATTTTGACCCTAGAGCTTATAACTATAACAGTATTTTATATACACAATATATTTTATAATAAATTTTTTAAATTGTATTATTGTATAAATATCAATTATATAAAACAAAGTGCAAAGTGCAAAAGCTCCAGGCGATAAATACTTAGACATGTCTCTCTCTCATTTCTGCAAAAAACTTAATTATAAATTACTTTTTAAATACAAATATATTACTTTATTATATATATATATATATATATATATATATATATATATATATATAATTCAAACATATTTACATAGTCTTTTTTAAATGAAAATATCCCAAATATTGTTGTTCTTTATGACCTGAGAATGTTATTTACCCTCTTAATTCATGGCGATAAACAAACACAGACTATGATATACTGTTGAATTGTATGCATTCTTGAAGAAAAGTAAATTTCTTATGATAATGTTTGCTCTAATATTTAACAATTTTTGAAGTGTAGTTTGAAAACACGCATAAAAGTCTTGATAATTAGAGGCTGGATATAACTAATATATTGTGCCGGTTACTCCGTTTTAAGCACATCAATGTAATTCAAAGGGTTCCCTGTCCCCCGGCATGCATAAGTGGATCATTACGATGTTGTCAGCGTTTCTGACACATCTCCTTCCACGCTTCGTCTTTTTGTAGAACCCGTGGGGAGCGTACGTCCAAAGTTTCCAACAATGGATAATTCACGCGGATTTATCTCGAATCAGGAAGACACTTTGACCCTACTCTGCCCTGCTCAAGGGTTTCCCGTTCCGTCGCATAGGTGGGACAAGGTTATATCGCAGTATATTTAGACTTTAAGAATGATGAACAAAATCGTGATGCACGCGGGAGCGAGAGGGAAAACACGAGCACGCGCGAGGATATAATAATTAAATTTAAAATATAAATTTTCAAATTTATTTCTCTCGTCAAAGAGCAAATTTTCAATTAATGTAATTTTCTGTCAACATTGTTTGGTTACAGTTTGACAATTTTGACAATAATTTATCTCAAGATAATTATATAGTACAATATTAACGTACCCTGTCTCAGCAAGAAGGAATAGAAATTATAGCGAACAACATGATTTCATTGACTCAAGATGACGTACTACTGTCGTAATTCGCTATTCTGTTCGCGCTGTACGCTCGTGCTTTCTTTCGCTTGTAGAACCAGTCGCCACCACAAAACCGAAATTTCCGATGACAGAGAACTCGCGTACGTACACAGTTCACTGCGATCGCTCGCTGACTCTCATGTGTCCGGCACAGGCCTTCCCCGTTCCAGCTTTCAGGTACACAAAACGCCCATGTCATAAGAAAGTGAATGCGCGCTATAGAACGATCATATTCCGGCCGGTGTATGTACGACCGCAATGCGGAATAACGGGGAAAAGACGAAGAAGGAAATTGCGGACGGATTATACGTACACGCGTCGTTCTTTCTCTCTTTCCCCTGATTTTTGTTAAATTCAATGCGTAAATTAATTTTTGGAATACACTCGATTATCATACGTCTATTAAATCTGTATATATAGACAGTAGTGCATAAATCAATTACGTCTTAAGCGTATGTTGTAGCTTTTTAAAAATTATAACCATATCTTTGAAACTCCTAATCCTTCGTCACGGGATTCTTGATTAATAAAGTCAGAAGCGAAAGAGAGAGGGAGGGGAGAGAGAGAGAGAGAGAGAGAGAGAGAGAAGGTAACTTAAATACAAGGATATATTCATAAAGTGGCACTTGGGATTGATTGAGCACATTTGTAAAAATACTCCAGAAACTTGCTTCTAACAGTTAAAAAATAACAGTGAATAAAATTAATGATGATATATAATTTTTCTTTTTAACCTACATTTTCTCATGATTTTGTCACGCTAGTATTAAATTTGGTTTCCGTATTTGAGCCGCGTAGATTCTTCTGATTCTGACGTTTCGCAAACATTTCAGTCCGTTTCATCAGGGAGGAACGACCCGATGCCGAGTTGCTTCTGAGAGGTCTTCCTTTATATAGTGATTAACATAGGGGAGGGGAGAGAAAGTAGGGAGGTGAAGGGTGATTGTCAGGGGGAGGATGGTGAAAAATTTGTTGGACTATCAGGTTCTTGTTACGTTAGTTTCATTAATTTTCGGAATATTTTAAAAATATGCTCAATCGATCTGAAATTTCACTTTATGGACATCTTCTTTTATTTTACAAGAATTTTGAGTACATATTGGGGACACAAGGGATTTCTGACATCATTAATCAGGACGGCCGTGGTGGGGATACAGGAATTTTAATAATTATCACTACCATTTATTATTTGACCTTACAATGAATGAATGTCTTATTCCCTTCAGTTTTTTATGAGAAAAACATGGTAATATTTATTTTTTTGTATAAACCTTAGTTTGCCCCCATCAAGTTAGGAAGCCAAAGTTATAAAAAACATTCTCTTATAATGTATATTAAACAATAATTCAATAAACATACAAAATATCTCGTTGAGAGTAGATTCACTTCTTGGTAGTGCACCTTTGGTAATGCAAAATGATCTATCAATATATATTTACACATGTACATATAACTAATTGACGCCTTCTACCTCATGAACTATAAACTATATATATATATATAATTGATATAAAAATATATATATTTTGAATCTTATATAGCTATTTCTCAATATAAATTATAAAGAAACATTTCTTCTAGCTTTGGCGCCCTTTGGTGGGTAAACTAAGGCCTATATAGAAAAATAAATATTAAATAAATATTTTCTCATAAAAATTTGAAGGGCATAAAATAGATGTGAATCAAAATTGCTTTAGTATATTGGTAGTGTTTATTGCCAATATATGTAGAAACTTATCATCTTTTATCGCGCTAATTTAGAGAGAGAGAGTCCATATAATATGTTTATATAATTAATATAAAAAACAAACATCTCTCGAAGCAAATGTCATTTTCATCGACGTCTCTCTGGTATCTTCGAACTTTCGTAGAACCAGTCGCAAGCGCTCGTCCGAAATTTCCCTCATTGGCGGACTCGCAGACATTCAAAATGTATCTCGGCGGTGCGATGACGTTACTGTGTCCTGCTCAAGGGTTCCCCGTTCCATCGTACAGGTAAAGAATTCTTGCTTCTCGCGTGTAAAAGATTATGTTTCCTATTCAACCAGAACCAGCATCCAGCACACGCCCTCAATTGTCTGGCTCGAGTGATCTTCAGCGATTTAGTGTCTCTTCGCAAAGAAGTGTTACCCTCCTTTGTCCTGCTCAAGGATTTCCAGTTCCTCTCTATAGGTAGGCGTCAGCACATGATCAAGTATTCCCTGAGGGAACTGTGAAATGGGCCGTCTATTTGTCGCGCCTCTATTAAACATAATATTTCGAGGAAACATTATTTTCTCGACTAAGCATATACATTTAGCATCTCCGATTTTTATAGCTCGCAATTACGAACCGTCACAATATCGATATCCGTTTGCTCCTATAATATGTCACATCGAACGGGATTTTCGACTCGTTATCAACGCAAAAACGTCCATCGATCTTGGCGAAGGGGGCAAACCCTATTCCAGCATATTTAAAATAACTCGGCGCCGTTGGCTTTGTGCATATCGGACTGTCTAGCGTTCTGTTTTTAGAACCCGCGTCGAGCACCAAGCCTCAGTTTCCATCTGTAAACGACGTTGGGCTGCGCGTTACAAAAGATACGGGCTTTACGTTGCTATGCCCGGCTCAAGCATTTCCGCTCGCCATGTATAGGTAGGTCGATGTATTAATCGATCTCCCATTGTTGTTGTGGTTTAAGCAGGATGCGATAAGGAATATCCGAGGGTTTCTTCTCCCCGAGGATGCTACTCTGTCCCAGTATCGGTTTTTTCTGCGCAGAATGCGTCTGTGATTAACCTCAATTTTAAAATCAAATAATTGACGATAAATGTGATTGATGATAATTGATGATAAAATGTTTTCACAATTTAAAAAACTTGCAGTAAAGGTATCATATTATCATATTATATGATTTAATTTCTTGTGTTTTATGAAATATTTTTATGTACGACATTGGTTTTACCGTAATTTGCATCCCTAATGGAGAGGAAGTTTGACACAAGTCTGACTCTTTAATTTAAAGTACTTAAATAGCTCGATATTAATTAGAGGGGTTCGACGCATCGATTTCGCTCTTGACTGCAAGTTTAATTTGTAGAACCGGTCGGCTTTGCGAAACCCAAGTTCTCGACTATCGATAAAAGCCGCACTTTCGAGATCGCGGAAGCTCAAGGTCTGACATTGCAATGTCCCGCCCAGGCGTATCCCGTCCCAGTCTTCAAGTAAGTTCTCGCCTAAAGCGCTCGGGTCGATATCCTTCGGTATTTGCTCGTGTGTATTTCTGCTGTGACGTAGAACCGTTGTCGAGCTCGAAGCCGAAATTAACGGCGTTGGACGTGAAATCGACGAATCCGAGCACGGTATTGGGCTCCATTGCGACTCTACTGTGCCCCGTTCAAGGGTTCCCCGTGCCGGCATTCAGGTAAATTGCTCCTTAACTCAATAGTCGTCAGCGCCATTCTCGCCAACTGTTTCGGGGGTGGTCTTTGATTACGACGCTGGGTGAAATCATCGAGGACACGTCATGGCAGGTGATTATCCTCCCCTGTGTTTCACGACGGTTGCCGAGCGGCAGACAGTCGATATAACGCATCTAATCGCCGTAGCATGGAGTTACCCTGTCCCGCGGTGTAGGGTTTCTTGAACATTAAGGAAAAGAAAATAAGTTTGTGGAGTCTACGGAAATTGCCGTCAATCTACGGTTAATTATTTCTAGGTTTCTTATTGTAAGTTCTCGGCGCGTTGCGAATCATCGTCCGGCAATCGCGACGCGTTGCGATTGATTTGTTGACCGAGAGACTGGACCTTCACGAGTCTGATTCTTCTTTTGTAGAACCGGTTGCCAGTACGAAACCGAAATTTCCAATGACAGAAAACTCTCGTACTCTCACAACATACACGGTGCAACGTGAGCAACCTCTGACCTTGCCATGTCCAGCTCAAGCATTTCCTGTACCGAATTACAGGTATATTAAACAGTCAAATGTATAGAGATTGCATCTGTATGTGTTACTGGCTGGTGTACGGATACGGTCGCGGAGTGAATGAGCAAACGCGAGGGAAAGTGGATATTAAAGAGTATCCATCGATTCTTCCTTCCAGCTTAATGACATCCTTGTTATTCAAATTGCATTCAGATCCAGTAATTCTTGCACCGTGACCTGTTCTTGAGTTTCTGTCGACTCAGAAATTGTATGACCATCATATTTCACCATTCTTTAAAGCTGGACTGTATTTCAACCAGCATAAACATTTGCAATGTAGAATACTATTTCTACATTGTTTTTACATAAAGTTCTTTAAAGAAACATGTTATTTCAAAATTTATAATATTACACACAAAATATTATTATATGCAATTTTTTTTTTATTGAAGAGAATACCAAAGTATATAACGAATTTTAAAAGTGTCGATAACGTGGAAGAGATTGTCAAACCGTTATGTCAAATAAGCATTAATACGATTATGCTATCCTATTTCTTGTGCATATAGGATTTTATATAAATGCGTGTTTTTGTTTTACTATATTTAGCGGAAAATATAACTACGCATATATGCAAAAATCTTTTTGCAAACTTTTCATACATTTTTAAACTTCCAAATTCAATTGTAAAGATACAGTAATGTTCTTTAAAATTTTTTTGAACAAAACAAACATATGTTTAATATGTACAAACTCCAGAATGTGAACATTTACGCTAATTGACAGCTTGAGATATCAATTTGGAAATTTTTTGTCGTTTTTATCATATATTGAATAATGCTCCAATTAATTTTTGTACTTTCGTTATATAAGAGTATTTATAATTCTTTGCAATTAATAAACTAATAAGCAACGGCATAAACTTTGCAGAAAAAAGTATTTTGTCGATAAAGTTTTCAAATATGGCATTTCCTTAAATATGAAAATACTTTCCACATATCTTGGTATTTGAAAACTTAGTGTTTGAAAACGATTTTTACGATATTTTACTTCGTCTTGCCTCTGGTTTTATTTCTGAATACCTAGTCCCAGCGTTCGAAATGTGTCATACGATATCGACACATGTGACGTTCTAACATTTTCGCAATATAGAACCGGTGTCCAGCGCGAAACCAAAGTTCACGAACGCTGACATAAAAGTGGTGAGACCGACGCCGAGCTCCACTGCGGTGTCGATGACTTGCCCCGCTCAAGGGTTCCCTGTCCCCATTACACGGTCAGTACCAGTTTTCGTGCCTAACAATGCTTGTCGTCCACGTGTACCTCTTAGAGCCCACGTCGAGCGCGAAACCCAAACTGCCGAGCGTGCGTAAGGTTGAGTTCATGGAGGCTAAGTCGCGCGATGCAACGAATCTGATGTGTCCCGTGCAGGGTTACCCTGTTCCAATTTCAAGGTGAGACGCGAAGATACTTTTGCGTATGTATTTATCACGTTAAAGCGATCAGAAGTCGACGTGGAATTATCAGTTTATGATCGATTTTCACTCGTTGAATATTTTTCCATTTAATTATTCAACCGATCATTCTATCTCGGCACTTTATCGCTATTGACAAGTTCCCGACTTGCCATATGCGGCACGATTGATCGTTTCGGTTGCGTTGTTTCTTGTAGAACCAATTGGATTTAAATCACCAATCTTCTCCACCGACAATACTCTTAGCGCATACACTAGACGCGTGGGTGCGGGCGTGGTGCTTGCTTGCAACGCTCAGGGATATCCCGTTCCAACAGTCAGGTAATCTCGCATAAGAGATTCTTGCGTGTGATTCCAATTTTCCTCGATTGCAGAGCCGGTAGGCGTTAAATCGCCTAGGCTAACGTCGGATGATTTAAGTCGTACAATTGGAAGACACGAAGGACAACCCATTAGTATTTTCTGTGCTGCTCAAGGAAGCCCTGTGCCCACCACTAGGTAACAGATCTTAGTTTCTCTCCCGACAAAGGCGGATAAAGATTTCGTAGAGGAAGAGCGTTCGATATGGATTAAAATATGAAAACGGCAAAGCCGATTATATTAATTCATTGGGGTCGAGCTTCGTTTTCGAGGGGGAGACCCTGTTCCCGCTGCGTGTGTGTGAGAGAGAAATAGACAACCTAAGTGCACTAACGTTCTTTAGAGCCTGTTGGAAGCAAAGCACCCGCTTTTGCGGGCGATGCAAAATTGTCTCTCTTGGTGCGAAGGGCGAACATGGACGTTAGTCTGCCGTGTAATGCTCAGGGCCATCCTGCTCCGGTATCTAGGTACGAGATTTACCATTATTACTGGGTATCGATAAGATTGCAAGGGAAGACGATTGAAAAAGACAGCATCACTGTTATCCCCGGTGGAGAGAAGCAACTAAGTTGTATTCTACATGAAAGATACGATACGATATTTCTTAAAGTACGATATTTAAATATGATCACGAAATACGATGAAATACGATAAAATATGATGTTTCTCGAGAAACGTATTATTTTTTTTTTTTTTAATTAAAGAAGGAACTTGAAAGAATAATTGCGTGCTGTAATTCAATATCGACAAGGGGAAGCCCTGTCCCCGCTTTAAGTACATGAGCGAAAATTGGATTCGATGTAATGGCAAGTCGATGTCCTTTAGAACCTGTCGGAAGCAAGGCGCCCGCCTTTGCCGGTGAGGCCAAGATATCTCTATTGGCACGGAAAGTGAGCGCAGAAGTCAGTCTTCCATGCAATGCCCAAGGCCACCCTCCTCCCGTGTCTAGGTACAGCATTTAATAAGAATAATATCGAAACGATCACAACAACTTGTCGACTCAGCAAGTTGTTGCGAGCAACACAAAAGTTTCGAAGTTACTTAAAAGATGTTTAAAGCGCATTTAAAGTACATTTAAAGGACCAACAGAGTTCTTCTATATAAATATCTTTCATATTTTTACTCTATTTGCAATACCACGTTTAATTATTGCTCACAGCGGAAGAGAGACTCGGTTGTTGTTTCTCTCGCATCTACAACGTTATGTAACATCGACGAAATAATCGCGTGAGTAAACTCGACGAGGGGAACCCTGTCTGAGGGTATTCAGCCACACAAAGCATACATATCTTTCGTGACATCGATGTCCTTTATTTCCTCGTTTAGAGCCGATGGGGAGCAAAGCACCCGCATTTATCGGGGACGTTAAAACATTCTCCTTCGTTCGTAAACGCGAGTCGGAAGTGAGCATGCCATGTAACGCGCAGGGGCATCCTGTTCCTGTGACCAGGTATCAGATTGCTGTATTATTGCCGATTTTTCAGCCTTTAACATGCATTTTTGTAGTTCAATACCTTCACGATGGTATTAATAGTAATGGCTTGGTAACTAACGCTAATTCCCTTTGTGGTTACTCGAATTTCTTCGCTTTTAAAATCTGTCGTGATAAAAGTTCAATACAGTCGTGCGAGAAGATTTATTTCACTCTCCATCATGTAATTAGAACCAGTCGCCACGAAGAAGCCGAAGTTTTCAAGTGATGCAAAGCTGGCTTGGTACGATCGTATTCGAGGAGACGATCTGACTCTGTTTTGTCCCGCGCAGGGGTTCCCAGTTCCAACGTATAGGTACATGCACAAGCGTCAAAGCGTTAGATAAAGCAATAGATTCACGTGGTTCTCACAGCATGCCCCTATCTGTAAATTGTCAGAGCCGGTCGGAAGCAAAGCGCCGACGTTGACGGGTATTTTGAAAGGCGGATGGATGGAAAGTGAGGCTGCCTCCAGTGTTGTGCAATTTTGCCCTGCGCAGGGCTATCCGGTACCTTCGTTTAGGTAAACCTCTGTCGGCATGTAGTCATTTTCATAAATCATTCCAATTACGGTTAACATACATTTTTAATTCTTATTCTTATTGGCTTTAATTTAAATTAATTGTGCTATCCATTCACACATCAAACTCATTTCAAACTTCTTATTATAGCCATTATCTTATTGATTATTTTAAAAGTGATGCGGTTCAACACACGTGGCTTGATTTTATCGGTTTCGATTATTCTGCTAGTCGAAAAGGGGTTCCCTGTCTCTATGGAGCGTATGGCGGTTTTGCTATTGTTCATCGCATGTTTTTTTTTTTGTATACGTTAGAGCCTATGGGCAGCAAAGCACCGGCATTTACGGGCGATGTGAAAGGTGTGTGGCTAGAAAAAGCGACAGCAATCAGTGTTGTATTGCCATGCCCCGCGCAGGGATATCCTGTACCTTCCTTTAGGTAAAATTCTTGCATATTCTATGAAACGCAATGTATTTAAATGCAATGCAAACGGTTATACGAATTAAGCCGATTTACTTCTTCCTCGCTTCACGTTTCATCTTCGTACGTCGTTTTTGCTGTAATTTTCCGCTCCGTTTCTTGCCAATGAAGGGGTCTCCTGTTCCATCAGAAAGGTTATATAAAAACAAGTATTCGCTATGGATAAAAATATCCACTCGCTGAGCAATCATTGCATAAATTGTTAGAGCCAGTTGGAAGTAAAGCGCCAGCGTTAACCGGTGTTGTAAAGGGCGTATTGATGGAGACCGGAGCGGGGTCCGCTATCGTATTGTTTTGTCCGGCGCAAGGCTATCCTGTACCCTCTTTTAGGTAATATATAATACATAAAATGTAATTAGACTCAACAGAACCTATGTTTGTTTTCAAGCATTATATATCCGATTTTGAATCTTTTCTCTGTCTTATATTCTTCGCGCGTATTCTAAATTCTTTATGTGCTAAAAAGGTTTTATATTTTGAAACCATCTAAAATCATTGTATCTAAAATCAAATGAACTTGAAAAATCCATAGGATTAATTTTGCGGAATTGCACTTGATTTACCGCATGCACGTTTGTGATCGTCAGAGCCGATTGGAACTAAAGTCCCGGCTCTCACGAGCGAGTTAAGAGGGGGATGGCTGAAGAAGAGAGCGCGCTCTAGCGCTGTGTTATCGTGCCCGGCGCAGGGACATCCTGTACCCTCCTTTAGGTAAAGTTATCGCGAATTAACAAGCCCGCGTTGTGTGTGCCACTTTCTCTCATTTCGTGGTGGCTTTTGTCCCGCCAGAACCGGTCGGCAGCAAAGCGCCGGCATTGACGGGCGACTTAAAGGGTGGATGGAAGCAGAGAAGGGCGGGCTTTACAGTCGTGTTGTTCTGCCCGGCTCAGGGCCACCCTGTTCCTAATTTTAGGTAAACTACTTTAACTCGGGACATAAACGCGCAATCTTCTCAGGGATGCAAAAGCTCCACGCAGAAGAACACTCTTTATACTTCGTCTACTAGTTGATGTTGCACGTTATTGAAATACAAAAAACTACACGGAAAAGAAAATTGGTTGAATTAATCTGAAATTTATTAGGCACATTAACCAGACTATTTTGTAAAAAAATCATAATTTTGATTAAAATAACCAGACAAATTTTATTGCACGCGGCAACTTCAGCAAAAGAAAATCGCTACGAAACTCATATTTATTCTAGTAGATTTTGAAACAAAAATCTCTGAATTATGAGTCGGCTGTCTTATGCGTTACGTCACTTCTCTAATTGAAAGATATTAATATGTATAATGTATAGTGTATATTGTTTACATACGTTATAATTAACGCAATTATATAATTTTTCAATAGTATAATTTAATATTACAAAGGAAGTAGTAGAACGAGCTCTGTAAGGTTAATTCCTCATAAAGTCGAATATTCGAGATTTACGTGCTAAAATATTGGATTTATGCAGATTTGTGCAGATTAGATATAATCTATGCCAATATTATGTATGGAAATGTTCTGGAATATTTAATCATTATAACCAGAAATTCTACTGAGTTTTCAACAGTCGTTTAACTAAACATATCACGTTAATCCAACTCTTTTTTTTCGTACAGTTATAATAATTAGATACTTGGTTGTTATAATTGCATATGCAATAATCAAACTTTGACCATTATTGTAATTAAATTTTCTGGTTACATACCGGAATGTCTCAATAACCAGAACTTCTTTTTAGTTCCAACAACAAAACTTTCTTAACCAAACATATGACATTAATTCAACCAGGCTCTCTTTTTCCATGTACCTGCTTTCTTTTCCTTTATTTCGAGAATAATTCGATTTTCACGAGATTGAACGAGATATAAAATATACTTCGCGCGCTTCGGTCTCTCGATTTCGCTTGAAAAGCGTTCGTTTTCCGAATCGTTAGAGCCGATCGGAAGTAAAGCACCGGCGCTGATCGGCGAAATGAAGCGTGGCTGGAAAGAGAAGATCACGGGGGCCAGTATTGTGCTGACATGCCCAGCTCAGGGCTACCCTCTGCCCAGTTTTAGGTAACGTTATTTTTGATTTTGCGCGCGATCCCTTCTCGACGAATTAAAACGTCTTCTACGTCGATAGAACCGGTCGGCACTAAAGCACCCTCGATTTTGGGGGAGAAGGGCAGCCTGATGGAAAGGCGCACCGGCACACACATTGTGATGCTGTGTCAAGGGCAAGCTTACCCTGTGCCAACATTCAGGTAAATCATTCAGCACGGTCGCACAGCGGATTATACGCGATATTATTGCGATAAAATATTATTTCTTGCGCAAAGAGCCGGTAGGCAGTAAGGCGCCTTCCGTCACGGGCGACGCGAAACGATGGCTGCAGACTAAATCGACGGTTGGATTCGCGATGCAGTGCCAAGCGCAGGGTCACCCGGTACCAGCGTTCAGGTAGTTAGAGCGTGATTGCGCCCTTTTATCGATCGCCACCAATTTGTGCGTCATTAACGAGATGGCACTGGCTGATTATACGAAAACCATCTAGCATCGTTGAATTTTCATTGGAGTGTGATTCGAAAACTCGAAAATTTGTCGCTGTAGTTGGACTTTTAATTGAAAAATAGTCCATGTTTTGGCACGATTCTTACATTGCCAGAGCCGATGGGAGCGAAGGGGCCGAAATTCTCGAGTGACGATCGCGTCAACTCATTCATACGCGCCGCGGGAAGTTCGTTGAGCTTGCATTGTCCTGCTCAGGGGTTCCCTGTACCATCGTTCAGGTAATTGAGATAATAAAGGAGTCTCTCGAGGATTCAGATGCATGCTTTCTCGTTTCGCTTCAGAGCCCGTGGGATCGAAGGCGCCCGCCTTTCAGAGCGACGCGAAAAGTAGCACTTACGTAAGAGCCGCGAAATCATCGCTCGCGCTAACTTGTTCCGCTCAAGCATCGCCGCCTCCGACTCACAGGTAACGTCATTAGCGAACTGGACGTGGACTGCATAATTTGAGATTCATCTAATTTTATTTTTTCTTAATTATTTTTTATTATAGTCACGCAATAAACAGCATTAATTTACGCTTGCTTTATGTAGACCTGTGGATACTTTAAATTCTTTTATTATCAAGAAAAATAATGGAATAACATCAATGTTAGTTTTCAACGTTAATATTATTTTTGATCCTGTTTTATTTCTTAGTAAATAATTTTTGTTATTGTCTGATATATTGTGTTTTGACATATCTCGGAATTATTTATGTTACACTAATGGACGACGAAAAGCACGGACATAATTTTGTTGCATCTAGAAGAATAGAAGAGTTGAAGTAATATGAGATATCTTTTATTCTTGATTTAAACTCAATAAAGAATTAAGAATAACAACGTAATATGGCGGTGGCGCGTTCTGTCCTGATGCAAATGTGTCATTTTACAAAAGAGAAAAGAAAAATAACAAACTTTATTTACACGTTAGAGCCAGCAGGTCGTGTGTCCCCAAAATTCCCGAAATCGGCGAAATCCGATTCCTTCGAGGTGGCGAATAATGCTGAAATCAGTTTATTATGCGATGCACAGGCATTCCCTGCTCCCACATTTAGGTCAGTTCACCGATATATTTAATTAGCTCGTCACTAAACGTTCTTGTAGCCACAGTTTTTGCCAATTCGATGTAATATAGCTTCCGGAACATTATCGTTCTGTAGAACCGGTAAATGGTGCCAAGCCTAGAGTCGCTTCCACTTCTAAATATGACGTTCTCGCGAATGTCGTTGGAGCAGCTGTAACGATGCTGTGCCCTGCGCAGGGACACCCTCTTCCAGCTTATAGGTACTCACGATTATTAATATCGACACTTGTAGCGAAGCTTTTACGCCATTTCGTCAATTTTATTATTATCGTGTAAAGAGATCTCCTTGATACTATATATCATCTTCCTCGGGAAAGGAAAATATTACATTTGCTCAGATAAAGTGTGCCAATCGGTGGAGAACATCTTGATTGGTCTCATCGCATTACTGTTTGTGTATCTAGAGCCAGTAAATGGCGCAGCACCAAAAGTGCCACCGACAGCTAAAATAACTGTGCTCTCGATTGCGTCGCGAACCGCCATGGCGATGCTGTGTCAGGCTCAAGCGAATCCACTTCCTCTCTTCAGGTATGCCGACGTAGGCTCGATGCAAATGTTGCTCGTTGATAGGAATTTTTTTTGGAATCAAGATTGTACGAAGGAGAGGTGGCTCTGAGTGAAGTTTATCTTCGCTATATTCGTGTACATGTAATATGTACGTACAAAAGGAATTTTTTATTCAGGATAATCCCACACATTTAAGAAGTAACTATTAGAAAAATCCTTGCATAATAATTAGTCAATTGTTTTAAAAAATCAGGGAGAGCACTAAGATTCGCTTAAAACACGGAAAGTGCATCTTGCCGATCATGTACTCTGGATTAAAGTAAATACGTGAAGATATCGATTGACAGCTCGGTAGTTGGTGAACTTCTTGCGCTTTTCGTTTTTAGAACCGGTTGGAAGTAGTCCACCTCGATTGCCGCCTAGATCCAAATTTGACGGAATGATGAAAACCCAGGGTCAAGCAGTAACATTGCTTTGCGAGGCTCAGGCTAGTCCGTTGCCTTTGTTCAGGTGAGCAAGGTCGAGCAATTCAATATAAAATAGCTGCCAGTTTTATCATGACTTATAAAATATATTCATGATAAAATTATTGGAGAATTTTTCTAGAACTTATTTAATAATTGTACAATAAACTTATTTTTTAATTGTACAAAATTTGAATAGAATTACATAAGAAATTTTTAAGCGGTGAAGTATTTTGTTATTTGCAACGTGGTTCATTAGAAAAGAGTGATCAATCGCTATCTTCACATTTCGCGACATGTTCCGCGTGCCGTGTCTCACATGTTCGCTAATGACGACGATGACGAAGACGGAGCCGCGTTTCCCCGTTTTCCCACTATTTGCGCTATTGCAGAGCCGCGGGGCAGCGTACGTCCGAACGTACGAGACAAGGATGTGAACGGATTGAGGAGGGATATTCTAATCGAACTGATGGTTGGCCTACCGTGTCCTGTTCAAGGTTTCCCAGCTCCCACATTCAGGTACAGGCATTTACTGCCGATATGCAAACCGCAATCCGAATTAAAATCACGTGTTAGGGGATACGTGGATTGTGATTATGATTGATTAAACAATTATAACAAAATCTGATCAGAGTACAAGATAACTTACATACGAGGAAAAAGGAAAGAGAGGTTAATTTTTTATTTTATGTCCAGGATTATTTTGAGAAGCGTAATATAAATTCAGCAACATACATAACGTAGTAGAGCAAAAATATAATTTCTACTAGCCAGTTCGTTTTCTTGCACCGATGCTGCTTACAGAGCCAACCGGCAATGTTGCGCCACGCATTGCCGGTGAACGTTACGAGGGTCACAAGCTAGTAGATATACCAATGACGGGTACGGCGGCCTTGGACTGCGCGACTCAGGGTTTTCCTGTCCCATTCACAAGGTATATCAGTACAAATCGTCAAAAAATCTCCTTTTCTTCACGGCTCCATTTCAGAGGGCACAAGCAAGATCGCGCCGCGATCATCGGGGAAAAAATTCGGGTGGGAAGTCATTCTGGCTTCTAAAGATCAAGACATCACATTGAGTCATTCTCTTCAAGGATATCCTATACCTGTAACAAGGTAGATTCCAGATCAGGCCCTCCTTTGAATTCGTTTCCATGCTTCGTCGTCGTTGTCGTCGTCAACAAGTCCAATCAAGTCATAGCAAGTTGCCAAGATTGAATGTTTACGTGAGAATTTTGCTACAACGAATCGATTTGAGCTTTGTATTCCAAATTTTGCTATGATACTTACTGTATGATACTTATATCCGACAGTTATATAGTATGAAACTAAAATAAATTTGATAAAAATGTTAGAGATATATACTGTACGATATCATTTCCATACTACAATCACATATAAACGTCATGCAGTGATTGATGGTCAAATCTAAATCTATTACGACATTCTAATCATACCCGTTCTTCATCTGGCGTGATTGGCATTATTGTCAGGTGAGTATATTGCATGAGACGATTCTAGAGTCGAGCCAGGACAAACGCAATGACATATGGGGTACGTATTATCATACTCTTAGTCGCTCAGATTCAAGCATCGCGCACCGGTTTCGGGGAAATAAGAAAGAACATAACGAAATTGAAACATCGCGAAGAGACGAAGCTTTCACTTTGGGCAACTATTTATTTCAGAGCCGTCCGGTCGTACTGCCCCAAAGGGGACTGGCGACGGTCTTAAGTACCGCGGGGTAGAGGGCGAGTCTCTGGCGCTGGCGTGTGCGGCACAAGGCTTTCCTGCCCCAATAACTAGGTACACATACCTCCGTATAGATATCTATCTGTTCTCCCTGATTCGGACGTAGTCTCACGCTCCGCGGGGCACAGTTCCTGTATTCACTTTTAATATTTTCCATCCTTACCCTCTACCCCGTGTCGGGTGGCGGTACCGTATGATTCGACAGAGGCAAGAAGAAAGAACAGGCACGTTGTAAGGTTGTACTGCTGTAAAAGACGGAATTCGGTTAACGTAGGAAGAGAAAAGAGCAATCGTTAGGACTCGGTGCGAAACGTGAGAGAAAGAGTGTAGAGAAGGAAAGACGCAAGAGGAGGAGGAAGAGAAGCGGAGAGAACAAAAGAGAACGGCTGTAGGAGAGCGTAGAGTTAGGGCAGAGCCTAGTAGGGAAAGGGTGCGCTGTTGAAAGAGCTGAGGCTCTCGATTTTCCTGTGACAATTCGACGATCTCGACGGTTTTTCAGTTCCGAGCATAACTACACTCGAGAGTGTCGAGCGATAGCGTTAATCGACGAAGTAAGACCGACCGAAATGTGTATCCCTGATCCGGGGCCAATCGGACGTGTTGGTTTTCAGTGCCAACTGGATCCTTCCCCCCGGCGCAACCCTCGAGATAGGTGACGGAAGCGCGACCTCGAAAAGGATGTGGGCCCTCTGCTCCCCCGGTATCCTCGGTGCTGAACCGGGTGGTCCGAGAGGGTGTCACCCAATCAATAGGGCGGTCACTGTTGCCCTACACCTGCACACCTCCAAATAAGTCCCACAATATCTGGCTGGTAAGTCCTCGCCACCTTCTCGTGCCTCCGTTCATCCGCTCGTGTTTATTCATTCCCCACCCTCTCTCTCTCGCTCGTACAAGAGTTGCAAAAGGTAAAAAGCGGATCGTTTGTCCATATATATCCATGTACGTTGCGCGTGTGTGAGTGACTGCGGAGGATCGAGCCTTAACGTTTTTTCACGTCCAGTTGCACTATCGTCATTAAACGTACCGCCAGTTCACTACCACCACCCCAACACCATCACCACTATCTTTACAATCACCTTCACAATCACCTTTATCACTACCACTACCACCACCGCCATCACCATCACCTCTTTCACCATTGCTCTCCCAGCCTGACTGCTTCCGATATCTACCACTTGTGATTATATACCCGACAATATCTCATAGCTCTCGTGGTAGGCCATTCGTTTGCAATTCTAAAATTGATTAGTCAATGTTGGAGAAGAAATATCGTTACGATTCTGCACATTATAACGTCGCCACATGAGATATTGTTGCTTAGCAAGGTATAAAAGTGACCCTGCACTAGCACCTGCGTTTGATTCCAACGTCGAAGAGCCGTTATTGCGGTCTTTTGGTTGCGTCATTTCTTTTCTAGATTACTTAGTATTTCTTTTATTCGTTCCCTTTGCTTTAGTTTAGTCGCGCGAACGATCGTCGTTTAGAGATCTCATCACCATGATGAATCCGATAAAGAGAGAGCCGTCCGTACTTGCTTTTACGCTTCAGTCGCCCCTCACTATTTCCCTTGGGAGTTTTATTGACGGCAAGATATATGCGAATACTTTACGCATTTGTCTATTTTTTGCTTTTGATCGTGTATCGCCGTCACCATAAATCTTTGTTTTTCTATTGCCTCCTGGCTCCACCTTCTCCCTCTCGCCTCTCGCCCCATCACATCCACCCCTCGCCTGCATCGCTTCTCGATTGTAAAGGCTATGGTGTAGAAGCGACTTGTTTTACTCTCTTGAATTTTGGTTTTGTTCTTACATGGAATTGCCTTGCGTAAGAGACGCGACACCGACGGATTAGTAGAAGAGTCGGAAGGCCGTGCCCAGAGACGCCCAAAGCCCCGCATAGAGTATAATGTAATAGCGTAGAATGGAGCAAACTGCGTGTAATCGTAACCGCGAAAAATTCATTGCCACTTCTTTCATTCGCCTTTTTTACTCGATCAGGCTCTTGCGTAAGCGATATGCTATGATGAAAGCATGCACGAAACAAAGGTTCTCCTATGAAAAAAGGATACGTTCCATTTTATTATAGATGACAATTTGCGTATATACCTATAACTGAATATAAAAATGAAAATTAAGTTTATTAAGATTATTGTGTAATTACTTTTCCAACGTCTTTCTTCGAGATTCTTGTTCCATTTTGCGACGAATGAATTTTGACTAATATATAAGAAGGAAACTACATGAAGATACACGGAACGAGCGATCCTCGTTCCGGCGTTGGCGGGAAAATCGACAGATTTCATCCTCTTTTTTCAGATGGTACAAGTATATCGAAGGCACGACTAGGCGTCAACCGATTCAGCTCGACGACCGTGTACGTCAGGTTAGCGGCACTCTGATCATCCGCGAGGCGCGAGTTGAGGATTCCGGTAAATATCTCTGCATCGTCAACAATTCCGTCGGCGGTGAGAGCGTGGAGACTGTTTTGACTGTTACGGCGCCATTGACCGCGGAAATCGAGCCAAGCACCCAGACCATTGACTTCGGCAGACCCGCGACCTTCACCTGCACCGTTCAAGGCAACCCGATCAAGACCATTTCCTGGCTTAAGGATGGCAAGCCCCTTGGACTGGAGGACCGTGTGCTGAGGATTGAGAGCGTGAAGAAGGAGGACAAGGGAATGTATCAATGCTTTGTTAGGAATGATCAGGAAAGCGCACAAGCAACAGCTGAATTGAAACTTGGTGGAAGATGTGAGTTGATCGCTGCCGTCGATTCTACTCAGATTTTTTCAAAGCGATCAGTCGTGAGGTTCAATTTTATATAATTCCGTCTCTTCGATTCTCGACAGTCGAGCCCCCGCAGATTCGTCAAGCCTTTGGCGAGGAGACCCTTCAGCCTGGACCAAGCATGTTTTTGAAGTGTGTCGCCAGCGGAAATCCTACCCCTGAAATTACCTGGGAACTTGATGGAAAACGGCTGTCAAACACCGACAGATTGCAAGTGGGACAATATGTCACGGTCAATGGTGATGTCGTGTCGCATCTGAATATTTCGAGCATTCACAACAACGATGGTGGACTCTACAAATGCATCGCTGCGTCAAAAGTTCGTACTCCCCTGGTCTTTTGTTTTAATCATTTTTTATAAAATATGAAATTTCATATTAAAATATAAAAAATAAATTTGTACACGGGGAAGATGTTGCAGTAAAAATTACACTATATAATTATATTTCTTTCTATAATGCTTTTTGTCAAGCTGGACTACACTGAAATTGTAGTGTAAATTACTATAGAAAGAGTAAATTTAACGATCTACCTGGTATACAATATATATATATATATATATATATATATATATATATATATATATATATATATATAAAACATTTCAGTAATCTTCCACTAATCTAGTAATTATTCTAATTACTTGAATGTTAAATGATTAGTAAATAATCAAACGTGTATAACATTTTTAAATAAATATATTTCGAGCATAATTCTATATAGTTTGAAAGATTACAATAGATTTTATTGCAATTTTTACTACATTATTTTTTCTGTATATTTTGGGTAGTAAATTTATCTTTGAACTATTCAATTAATTTATCATGGAATTAATTTACTATTATTATTTCTATATTTTTTTTATAGATTCGGTATCTGTTCTGCAAATGTTCTGAGTACAATATTCAGCATGATATTTTGTCATAGGTTGGATCTGCCGAGCATTCTGCGCGTCTCAACGTTTATGGCTTACCATTCATTCGCCACATGGACAAGAAGGCTATTGTTGCCGGAGAAACTTTGCGCGTCACCTGCCCTGTTGGTGGATATCCGATTGAGAGCATCGTCTGGGAACGAGACACCAGGGTCTTACCGATCAACAGGAAACAAAAGGTCTTCCCTAATGGTACACTGATCATCGAGAATGTTGAACGAATGAGCGACCAA
This sequence comes from Odontomachus brunneus, assembly GCF_010583005.1. NCBI lineage: Eukaryota > Metazoa > Arthropoda > Insecta > Hymenoptera > Formicidae > Odontomachus > Odontomachus brunneus. The sequence continues at coordinate 2,170,308 of NW_022639495.1, forward strand.
GCGACGTACACTTGTGTAGCACGCAACGCACAAGGTTACAGCGCACGAGGAACACTGGAAGTTCAAGTCATGGGTAAGTTCGACACTTTGCTACCTTACATTTTGTCATATCTATCGCGCAAATTCCTCTCGCGATTTTTGTTTTATTCAGATTATTGCAAAGTTCGATGAAGAAACGTTCGATCCTGAAATATATTGTTGAACAAAATTATATTATTTAACAAAATTTAACTTCAATGTAAAATTGATTTAATAATGAAATTTTAACGTAGACATTTCGCATTCAATTAAAAAAAAAATTTATTCTCTGTCGTTAACAAAAATCTGAAATATTTTTAGCGCGTATAAAGTAATATATATTCAAAACAGTTATTTTTTATGATTCTTTTAATTATTAATTCTCTTCATGAGAGTAATGTGTCTCCGAACATATCATCGAAAACGAAAAGTACATTGCATTTGCAGCGATCGTCCGGCCAGCCGACTAATTGATAAGATAACTATGATAATATTAGAATAGCGAACGAGTTTATTTGCAGCTACTGTCTATGCAGCGGATTAGCGTGTCCGTTAAACCCTAAAGCTCTGTTATATCGCACTGCCCCATACCGATGCCGAGATGAAGGTATTGGCAAATTGTTGTCGAGGGTGTCGTTCGCGCGTATAGGAGAAACGTGTCATAGATTCTAAAGGGTGCGACTGTACGTAGGACGGGCACGGACTCGGACACGTGCACAGATGATCCTGTTGCCGGCGTTACGACTTCTTAATAATGTAGAGTAAACATACGCCGAGCCGCAGAAGAATACACATTCGTGGAAAGTTTGGGAGTTGGTATGGCGGTGGCCGACCTGAATCGTTAGTAAGGACTCTGATGCGTTTGTTTTCAATTCAGATCTCTTCTCCCACCGCGCGACCATCTCGTATAGTAACAATAAAGTGTCATGCGTCCGTGCGTGTTAAGACCGATTTACACCAGCAGTAACACTGCTAATAACGTATATTTTTAACATGTTATTGATAAATGTAGATTGCCTTATTTTAAATTGCTCTGAAAACTATTGTTTCCAACAAATTACTGGACAAATTAATAATATTTTAATTTTGTTATTTTGGAATTAAAAATGTTAGTAATATTTTCAACATTTCGCGGAAAACAAATGTTATTGATAAAAATTACTTAATTCGATAACATGTTGATACCTTTGTCATTAACATTGTCAGAATCATTACTTTTGTAACCTATCATTTGGCGGTTTAGAAAATTAAACTAGATATGTATTAGCAATATTTTTTTCGAACAAAGATTTTGTTTTGACTTGACAGATCGTACTATAAAACTTATCAAATTTGTATATAGCATATATTTATTAATAACAGTATCATTAACCATACGAAGTTTTCCAACTTTGTTGAAAACATTTACGAAAATCAGTTTTGCTAATAATATCGCTATTAACAGTTTAATGGTAAACTTTCTAATTTTGATATTTGTATTTTCCATATTATTAAAAATATATTTTGTTAGAAACAATTAGTATATCGTTTTCTGGAGAAGATAGTTTTGCTAAATACATTTTTGTTATCAGCTTTTTGCTATTAACATTGTTACTGCCACTTTTTCGGTATAAACGGTCTTCATAGGCACAGTTTTGCGATCGGATGTATGAATGCCGTCAATATTTTTCGCAATACCAAAGTACATAAAGTACTGCATTCATTAGCTATTAAATTATTTAAAAATGAAGCATCGCCTTCTACGCGACGTCAACATTAATTAGATTCATAAACATAATATAGAATTAGAGGACAAAAATTTGTCTATATAAAAAATTTTCTTTATAAAAAATGTTTCTATTAATATTTTGAGTGACAATGTATTTTCGCTACTAGATTCAAACTAGCAACTAGAGTCATTAATGTTTTCCTCAAATTTTCTTTTCTTAAGAGGCGTGCTCAAAAAAATTCCTAAAAATCATTAAAATATCCTTTAGCTTTTTAGTTAAAAACCACATAGCTTTTTTGTGAAAAATAAATTGCTATATATCTTATTTTTTAATTATTTTTAAACAAAAATGTTCCAAGAAATGAACACTTTTTAGAATGGAGTCCGGACATAAATGACTCTGGTTGTCATTTAAAAGATTTCTAAAAGAAAAAAAAAGTTGTACGATATCAAAGTCGAAGGATTTCCAGTAACGCAATTGTGTCTATGACATTCACGAGCGTGACGCATGACGTGGGACGCATATCATGCGGATACACACACATACGCGACCTAATCATATACTTCCATACATCGTTCCTCCACCCTCAGTGCCGCCCGACGTTCAGGAGTTCGCGTTCATGAAGCTACCGATGAACGCCGGGGAGTTCGCGAATCTGCAGTGTATCGTGCCGACCGGCGACCTGCCGTTGAACATACGTTGGAGCTATCCCGGAGAAGAGATGGGCGGTTCCTCCGGCGTACTCGCGAAGAAGGTCGCGGATCGCGTTAGCATGCTCATGATCTCGGTCATCACCGCGAGACACGCGGGGGAGTACGTTTGTACCGCCGAAAACGCGGCTGGAACGGCGTCCCACTCGACCATCCTCACCGTCAATGGTTCGGGACTACGATCTGTTCCTAGAGAACACAGTCTTTTTCATACTTCAGTTGCGTTTTATCATCCCGTCTCGTCCCTTGCACAGACCTCTTGCAGACAGCACCACGGCTATTCCCTTGTTTGTCACGCCCTTTACAACAGTGTTATCGAGTCCTTTGTCCATACGAATCCTACGGGAATGTCGATATAATACCATTAGACAACGACTAAAACAGATTCGACTGACTACACAGGTGTCTATTAGAGGCACCATAAGAGAGAGAGGGAGGGAGGGAGAGAGAAAGAGAGAGAGAGAGAGTGTGTGTGATCCACGATTTCGGGAATGTCGTTGCGAAATGAAGTGTGATACTTTGTTTGCTGACACGTGTAGTCGGACCACAGCTACTACCCATTGCTTTCAATGCCGAGATCGCCAATTGGGGAGACTCCGTGTCCGTACCCTGCTCGATCCTGAAGGGCGATATGCCCATGGACATATCGTGGGCTTTCAACGGCGTGCCGATCGACACGTCGAAAGATACGAGCATTACGATCACCAGAATCAGCAAGCACTTGAGTACCCTCATCATCGATGGTGTCTCGGCACGTCACGCTGGCGAGTACGCCTGCTCCGCATCGAATCTAGCCGGTTCCGTCAGTCGATCGACAACTTTGACTGTCAACGGTACGACCCCGATTTTCCTGTCCGCACGGTTCCAGTCTTACGACAATAGATTATATAGTTTACCCACACACCCATGTCAACTCCCTCCGTTCGTCGTGTCACCCATTATCCTTGCCGAAGACTATCTCTCGACGAAACGAACACACTTTCCACCGCCATGCCAATCTCATCTACTGGTCCACGTCGCACTCGTTTAAATGTTCCCGGGGCGGATGCCAATTATCGAGACACGTGTCATACGAACGTCGCCGAGAGTTACGCGTCGCATTATGAACCGACACTTGCTCTTTCTTGCCTCGTTTCTCCCAGTCGCTCTTTCCAGTTGCCCCGCAAATACTGCCTTTCGCTTTCGGGGACGAACCGGCCAGCTGGGGCGAGCTCGTCTCAGTCACCTGTTCCGTCACGAAGGGTGATCAGCCCATCGAAATCACTTGGACTTTTAATGGAACGCTGATCGACAGTCGCGACTCCGACGTAGTGGTAGCCAGCACGAACCGAAAGAACAGCGTCTTAACTATCGAATCGGTCGCGGCCAGACACGCCGGCGATTATACCTGTACTGCGTCCAATCGCGTCGGCACTACGACACACTCGGCTCATCTTGCTGTGAACGGTATATACAACCGACTCCCAACGGAGAAATGAATGCTCGTCCGTCTCTGCCTATTCTGCCATGCATCGTCTTCCTCGTCTAAAGCATCGTTCGAGCAGTCGATTATCGTAGCTGATCGCTAAACACTCTCTCGCGGACACAATTGTGTGACCTTTCTTCCACAGCAACACTTACATGCAGCCTCGTTAATTTAATTATTACGATTTTTTGCTATATATTTACATATATATACTAATAACACTAGATTTTACCCGGATCGTTAAATCCTTTGCCGCGCACGTGAAAAGCTTAAGTCAAAACCCTGTAACTTTTTTGTCTTCTAGTATTTTGTTATGAAATTTAGTATGAGTTTACATTATATATTAATAAAAACGTGTAAATAAGAAACAAAATTATAATGGAACTCAGCAACTCTTCCTGTGAATCCTCTCTTTTTTTCATACTGGATCTGATAACCTTTTCTGACGGAAAAAGGAAAATACACCCTTAAATTCCTTAATCATTATCATATAGATTTTTAAAATAATTTTTTAAATCAAAGTTATTTAAAAAAAGTCTAAAGAAAGCGTTTTTCTATCAAATAAACTTTGATAGGCTAGTACAATTGTAATTTTTGGGAAAAAATCGGCCACAATAATATCTAAAGAATTTACTGCAATTAAAAATGCAATTAAAATTTTAATGCATTAAAAATATATTTTTTTGTCTAGAAATTTTTACAAGAGGTTATCAGGTCCACCGTGAGAAAAAGAAGTTTCACAGAAATGTTCTGCTATTATTTTGTTTCTCGTTTTCTACTTTATATAAGATATTTATTGATATTAAGTATAGACTCATATCAAATTTTATAGCAAAATATTGAGAAACAAAATAGTTAGAAAGTTTTGAATTTAAGTTTTCCACGAGCGCGGCAAAAATGTTTTACCCTCTTAACATGTATACTTTTCTGTTTTTTTGTACATAATGTTACTAAAAATATGCAAAACTGTTTAACATATAACATTCATACACGCACAAAATACCACCGTTCATCCTTTCGTCCACTTTCACGTATTCTCTGTCTCTCGTTACACCCTTCCGTCTGTGCCGGCGTGTCGTTCACGCAGTCGCGCCACAGATCCTCCAGTTTTCCTTTGGCGACGATCCTCTCAACTCCGGCGAGATGCTGTCGGTCTCTTGCACGATCGTCAAGGGCGACTTCCCCGTAAAATTGACATGGACGTTCGACGACATCCTGATCGACTCGAGTCGGCCGGATGTTAATATCGTGACCAATAAGAGGGTCAGCTTCTTGAGCATCGACAGCGTAGCGGCGAGGCATGCTGGAAGATACAAATGCACTGCGACCAATGCCGCCGGATCCGACAGTCACACCGCTGTACTCTCGGTGAACGGTACCGCGCTCGTATATGTAAAAATTACTGCCTTACATCTGTACACACTCTTTCATTATTCTCTTGTAATTTCTTGTATCTCCGCAGTAATATATCGATTTGAGTAATCGCCGTTCAAGCTCACTGCCGTCGCCTTCGACGACAATCCCGCATAACGCGTGGTAGTCTAGAAGATTCGTGAGATTATCGTCGAAGACGACGACAGCCAGTGACAAGGTCCATCCCGCACAGACAGCGAAACGATGGTCCATGTTTCTTTTGTTTTTGTTTTCTCTTCGGTTTCGTTCCCGTATCGCTTAACCGTTACATTGTTGTTGGATGCCCTTTATATTCTCTAGTGTCGTTTTCCCATCCCTTCTCCGATCTTCCTTGTGGCAACCCCGAGGAACTGTTTTGTGAATATCGTCTACTTTGGTTTCTGTTTTGTTTCGACTACGTTCTGCGTTTCACCTGACCGCGAGTGTTCGGGTGGCCACTTCGGAAGCTCCCACGTGTGATTCACGAGTGTGCCCTTCGCGATTGCAGTTGCCCCGCAAATAGCGCCCTTCACCTTCGGTGACGAAGCGGCCAATGCGGGCGAGATGGCGACCGTTCAGTGCGCCGTGATAAAAGGCGACCTGCCTATCGACGTAGTCTGGTCATTTAACGGCCGCGTAATCGACGCGAATGGCGCATTCGACGAGCACAATTACGACAATTCCGATATAGTGATAAGCAGGAGTAGCAAACGGGCCAGCACGCTGACGATCGAATCGGTAGCCGCAAGACACGCGGGCGAGTACTCGTGCACTGCGAGCAACACGGCCGGAACCGCTACCCATTCTTCGGTTCTTTCGGTGAACGGTACGCTTGTTCAGTTTGAATCAATGACGGTTGGGTGGTTGGTTGGACGCACGAAACACCGGGCTATGCTTTTCTTAGTGCTTCATGGCACCCAGGAAAAAAAGATTGCGCGTACGGTAAATGCCCCGCAGCTTTGGGATGTAATTAATAATAATCACGTATCAGTAGTTGAGTTATGCTTTAGAACATCAATGACGTGTCAATTGTGTTCCTTTTGCTGAAGTCTCTTTATTGGAATGCCTTCCCAAGCAGGTTGCGCCCTAAGACTCGGTCGTAAAAGAAATTAGACCAAGCAGGTTGATATTTTCACGATCTATAATTGTCGAGCTTCCTCTCATATCTCATTTCGCTTGTCCTGCTTCCGGTTCCATGTGAAGTAGCGTTTCTATGACCCGACAGTACCGCCGCGCATCGCTCCTTTCGAAATGGCCGACAAGGCGGTGAACTGGGGCGACTCTGTCTCGGCGGTTTGCACGATCGTCAACGGGGACTCCCCGTTAGAAATCACTTGGGCGTTGAATGGAATGCCCATCGAGGAGAATCATCGAATATCGGTGACAACTACCAAGAGGAACAGCCTGCTGTCCATAGATTCTGCGAGTCCGAGTCACGCGGGCACTTACACTTGTGTTGCCTCTAATGCTGCCGGCGCAACCACTTATTCCGCGGAATTGACAGTCAATGGTACCTACAATAATCGTTAGAAAAGAAATGTCGGTCTTGTTAAAATCGCCCTTCTTCCCTGTTTTCTTTTTCCTTCCCTACCCGATCGAAAATCGCGTATGCAATCGGGTGTAAAAAAAAATATCTTTGACAGCTCAACAGCAACTACTTACACATCTTTATATATTTCCTCTTCCTCTTCAAATCTTTCTCAGGCCTTGCCGCCGCATCCATCGACATAGTCGTGTTGTCAAGGAGATTGACGGTTTACACAGGGCAAAAGAGAGAGGGAGAGAGAGAGAAAGAAAAAAACACGTAGAACTCGTTACAGTCGCACCGCAAATCGCACCGTTCACTATCGCCGAGGAACCAGCAAACTGGGGCGATTCCATTTCCGTGGTGTGCGCCATCCTCAAAGGTGACTTACCGATCGAGATTACGTGGGCGTTGAACGGCGAGCCGATTCGGCCAGATCGTTCGGACATTAATATCCTGGCGACGACGCGGAAGAATAGCATTCTCAGCATCGAGTCCGTGGCCGCGAGACACGCAGGGGAATACACGTGTTCGGCTTCGAATAGAGCCGGAGCGACCAGTCATTCAGCGACATTAGCTGTGAACGGTACATTCTCGTCTGAGAGATCCCCTATGCATTTATTCTCTCACACCTTTGTGTCCCATCTCACCACCTATTATCCATTATGTTACCATTTCCTTGCCTGAAAATCGTAATTGATGGTCACTCGCGGTCTTCTCAAGGCGTTACGAGGTCGCGATGGCGCGTCGTGTTATACTCACACACCCGGTTGGATTTGCGCGCTCGAACTCCCGCGAGTTGATCGTTCATCGCTACAGGATCGCGTATCTGTCCCACTGTAGTTGCCCCGGAGATAGCACCTTTCGTGATCAGTGAAAAGCCGGCGAATTGGGGAGAGACTGTCACTGCAACATGCACTATTCTGAAGGGAGATCAGCCGATATTAATCGAATGGGCGCTCAACGGCGAGTCGATCTCGCACGATTTTTCTGACATAACGATCGCCACCAGCAAACGCGTCAGCCTGCTTACGATCGACGCCGTTACGGCTAGCCACGCTGGAGAATACACTTGTGTGGCCAGTAACGCCGCCGGTGGGACGAGTTATTCCGCTTCCTTAGCCATCAATGGTACAATACGACGTTCTTCGAAGCTTTTATTAATTCCCCGGTGCATGTACGAGTCATCCTTTTCACGTAGATTGACACCAACACCATTCATACACTCATCTCCCGTCACGTTCCTTCGCGTTCTCGGGTTTCAACGGAGATTACAGACCGAGCTGATGATGTTGCAGGATGAATTCAAGAAACATTAGGCTTCACTGCTTATCCGAGTTCCGTTAAACTTGCTAAATAACGTCGGGCAATCCGCGAATCCGGTGAGGAGTCGCACATTTCAAGTTTGCCAAAAGTATCCGATCAAAGTAGAACAGGGCTGTAATTAAGATACATTCGTAGTTGCACCCGAGATTATGCCGTTCGTAATTGGCGAGGAGCCGGCGAATTGGGGTGATACCATCACCGTGACTTGCACGGTGTTGAAGGGCGACCACCCGATCCAGATCGAGTGGGCACTCAACGGCGAGCCGATTTCTCGGGATCATCCCGACATAACGATAGTCAATACCAGCAAGCGCGTCAGTCTGCTTACGATCGATGCCGTGACGGCGCGCCACGCCGGGGAATATACCTGCACGGCTAGCAACGTTGCCGGTGGAACGAGTTATTCCGCATCACTGGCCGTGAACGGTACAACGTCTTCCCACGTCTTATGTTTCGCGTAGCTTTTCTTACACCCTCTACCTACGTGCATGTGCAGAGCGGTTTATCACTCCCACGATATCCTGCAATCTCCTTCTCTCTCGCGCGGAAACGCGAATAGAGTAGCAGTCTGTGCGTCGAGTGTCTCGTCGACGTTCAATCCTTCTATTTCAGCGATCTTAGGGACGATCGTCACGAGACGCGTTGCCGACGAAAGAATAAGAAAGCAGGAGTGCGATGTCTGCGACACACCGAGGGTGTCCTCAGATGTCTAACGAGTTGATTGTTAATTTATGTAAAGTTAGACTCTTTAGGTGGATTTCGATTAATTTAGGTGGATTTCGATTAATCGTAATATTACATTTTCGCCGCATTTAGGGCCTTTTGCGATATTCCTCAATCTTTTTTTTGCGCAGAAACGTCAGAAGAGTAGCAGTTGAAGGTAGCAATGAAAATAATAGTACATAGTGTCTCATCGACGTGCAAATCTTTCTTCTATTTCAGAAATATTAAAGTAAAAATATCAACTCTCTGACACATAATTAATCTTGAATATTCTTATTGTTTTGGTCTTTAATACGAATACGAATGTTTAAACTTTCAGTATATGTATGTATATGTATGAGTGTATATGTATATGTATGTATTTAACATATAGGAAGTTAGGAAAAAGAATTCAAGACTTATAGGGTAGGTAATATTCACTAAACTGAGTAAAAAACACTTAATGAGAGAGAGAGAGAGAGAGAGAGAGAGAGAGAGAGAGAGAGAGAGAGAGAGAAATTATTTCATAACACATTCTTGTTACCTTATTTATTCTTATTAACTTATTAATTTTTATTACCTTATTAATTTTTTGGTTCATGATTATAAAATTATTTTTACTCAGTTTTAATGTGATCTACCATTTATCTTATAAAGCTTAAATCCTTTTTTTAATAACATCAAGGATCAAAAGGGTAAATAGTAGAAGTTAAACCAAGACGAAAAGTTCTTTGCCATTTTTTAATACGAGCAATAGTTAACGAGTTAAAGTTTGATACATAACGCATGGAGCGTTAGGTAGTGACGCGCGTCGAGTTTCCGTCTCTTAGCTCCGCTATTCTAATTTTTTGGGGAAAAAGCTCCGCCATTACAGCGCGCTGAGCATCAAACTTAATTAATTAACAACTCATTAACTATCGTATTTATAAAAAAATGACAAAGAACTTTTCGGTTTGACTTCTACTATCCACCATTTCAATATTTTCCAGTTGGTGTGAGACATTTTGTGTGTATTTATATTGAAAGTTTAAATATTTAGAGACCACAACACACACACACAACAAAAAGAATAGGAATGTGCAGGATTAGGTGCGTGTCCGAGCATTGGTACTTCTGTCTTAGGAACAATTGTCGCGAGACGCGTTGTCAACAATTCCTACGAGCAGAAACGTTAAGATATCTGAGAGCAGGTGTCCGACGAGTTGATTGCTAATTTATGTAGACTTAGATCCTGTGGAATTCACACGCAGTTAATCGTTTGTTATCATGATATTATAGTTGTGCCGCATATAGGGCCTTTCGCGATCAGTGACGGGCCAGCGAATTGGGGTGACATGGTTTCGGCCACGTGTTCCATAATGAAAGGCGACTTTCCTGTTACGATCGTATGGAAATTTAACGGTAAAACTATTAACTCGGGCGATTCGGATATCATAATCACGAAGATAAACAAGCATATGAGTGCCCTCAGCATCGAATCCGTAGCCGCGCGGCATGCGGGCGAGTATACGTGCGTAGCTACGAACAGAGCCGGCAACGTCAGCCATTCGACCACTCTCGCCGTCAATGGTACCTATCTCCAGAAGCACACCTGCACGCCAACTAAAACATCGTGTAAAACAGCACTTGCCTAAAACCCATCACTGCGATTTGTAATTCATCAGATCCCCCCTCATCATCATCGCATTGCTTTAGTCTCACGATACGATACACCCTTGCAAATCCTAATCGTTGTAATTACTCCCAATCGACCATTCGCCAAGGACCGTGTACCATCTAAGGACCATGATCGCGCGAACGGACCTCATCGACGGGATATAGAATTGATTGCCGAGTCTCTCACGCGCGATCCGCGATCGCAGTTGCTCCGCAGATCTTCCCGTTCACATTCGGCGACGAGCCGGTGAACTCGGGCGAGGCGATCTCTGCGACCTGCTCCATTCTGAAGGGGGACTTCCCAATGGACATTGCCTGGGCATTCGACGGCGTGCCGATATCCGCCGAAAGTACCGATCAGTTCTCTATCACGAAGGGCAAGCGTCTGAGCGTCCTGTCGATCGATGCGGTCGCGGCCAGACACGCCGGCGAGTACACTTGCACCGCGTCGAACAAAGCCGGGGCCTCCAGCCATACGGCCGCTTTGGCCGTCAACGGTAACACGCGCGCATGTATACGACGAGCGTAGACGCGACGTCGTCTCGACTGTTCTTTATCTTCCCGGGAGAAGACAAAAAGTCCCTCCTTTTCATCATCCCTTTCAACCATCTTACCCGCGCACTCACAATCTTTTCAACATTCCTTGGCCCTTCGTTGAATACGGGGGACGATGAGGGCGCGTCTATCTGCCGTCTGTACTTCATCGTGCATTCGCGACGACCGCGGGGATTTTGCGGCTCGCAGCTTCACCGCGTAGTCACTTCGATGCAACGACACTACGAACATCTTTTCACTGAGTATCTCTTTGTATCTTTCCCACACTCGAAAAGGTCATTTGCATAAACAGCTACCGAACAAGAACAATCGAGCAGAATGTAACAACATAGCGATGATTGCAGGAGCGTGAATGCCATGATACGTAAATTGAAATAAATGCCAGGACTGTAAAGTATATTAGAACAGAGCGTGGCCATTAGAGAAAATTGCAGAAGACTTTGGCACAATACAGAGTTGCGGATGGAAAATCGCGCGAGTCCCTGTGAGCTGAACAAAAATGGCGGTATATTAGTTTCCATCGTGTTTTCTCGCACGGCATCCTTCGATAGACGTGTTTGGGTCAGTTTCCCTCGTTCAGCAGATAACACCACGCAGGTGCTCGAGAGAATCCAACCAAGTTTGTTGTTAACGGGTTTGTCATGTCTTGGAACGTCATTTTCAGTCGCCCCGCAGATAGCGCCGTTTTCGATTAGCGACGAGCCCGCGAATTGGGGCGAGGCTGTCTCGGCGGTTTGTACGATTGTAAAGGGTGATCTGCCGATCGACATGTCGTGGGCGCTGAACGGCGAGCCCATCACCAGGGAGAATCACGGGGACGTATCTATATCGAGTACCAGCAAGCGGGTCAGTGTAATCACTATTGAGGCCGTGAGCGCGAGACACGCCGGGGAGTACACTTGCACGGCCTCGAACGCCGCCGGAGCGACGAGCTACTCCGCTACTTTGGCTGTCAACGGTACAGCAATGCATGAAGTGAAGTGCTTCGCTGTGATCGAACGACTTGACTCCGTTACTCTGCCTGCAAGCACGTGTACTTAGACACGACACCGTTCTCCTTTCCTCGATTAACAACGATAATGCGGCACCCCTTTAAAACTCTGTCCCATCGTGTGAGGTATAATTGGCAACTGATAACGTACGAACACATGAATGTTTAGCAAGGCACATACTTGAGACGATGGAGGGATCTCTCAGTTTGCAGAGAAATCAGTCACATGAGAGAAAATGATGTTACGTTTGCTCAATATGTGCGCAATTTCCGTCGGTCAAAGAGTACATATAAACGTTTACATGTGTAGTGTACTGATCGTTTTCTACGATTGTTTCTAGTCACCCCGCAAATCGCTCCATTTTCCATCAGCGAAGGACCGGCTAATTGGGGCGAGCAAGTCTCCGCAATGTGTAGTGTTTTAAAGGGTGATTTACCGATCGAGATACAGTGGAGCCTCAATGGCGAACCTATCACGCGTCTCACTCACCCGGACGTGACGATCTCTAACAGCGGGAAAAAGACATCCGTCCTGATCATTGAATCCGTAACCGCCCGCCACGCCGGTGAATACAGCTGCGTCGCGAGCAACCTGGTCGGGTCCGTCAGCCGTTCCGCCATTTTATCGGTCAACGGTACTGATAAACCGCATGTTAAGACGTAGTATCACCGACAACACTCTACTCCGCAACAAATACTTCAGAATCTATCCTTCCCAACAGATACAAATCGTGAAACTCACCAGTCGGCGAAAGAATCAATCCTTGGATTTCGATACCGCGAGAAACCGCTATCACCTGCAACTTTATCCTTCTCGTTACGTTCATTTCTCTCCCGTTACGTCATTTCAGACGAAAATCACGGAAGCTGCTCATTCGTCATTCTCATTCGTTTTCTCCGTGATGTACTCGAGACCTAAGAACGATTGGAGCCTCCGCTCTTCAAATTTTGCGAGTACATGGTTCTCCCGCTTTTTTCGATTCGTATTTTATCTTGTCGTTCGTTGTCTCAGTCTCCCCGCAGATACTACCGATATCCTTCGGCGAGGAACCCGTTAACGCCGGAGATCTCGTATCGGTGCAGTGTGTGGTGACCAAAGGCGACTCCCCTCTGGAGATCACATGGACCTTCGATGGCCGTCCCATACAATCTTATCACGGCGACGTGATCGTGTCTGATTCCGGAAAACGTGTCAGACAACTGACTATTGAATCGGTAGCTGCGCGACACGCCGGAGAGTATACCTGCGTTGCCTCAAACGCGGCTGGATCGACCTCCCATTCGGCCACCTTGGACGTGAATGGTACACCTCTGGAAAAGCCTATGCCGGCGATTTGCATTTTCGTTAGCCGTTTAACACCCAAACAATCCTGCATCCTGCCGAGCCTGGCGATCATTCCTGCGAGTCTCACCATTTTTCATTCCGGTTGCGTGTTTTCATTCCCCATCGTGTGTTTTACTTTCGTCTGAGTTTGCGTTTTACTTGAGGAGCAGAGACCTGCGATCCGTTCCCTCGCTTTTTATATTATTTGCAGCACGACGTATGTCTGTGTTCTCTAGAGACCGTCACTGTCACTTTAGCCGCCGTCGAATGCGATCTCATTGGACACATTACGTTTCTCTTACGTCATCTTAGTTTACACACACTTATTCTTTCTTTGGATTTCGTTACGTTGATCGACATCGCGTCGGAATATTCGACGTCGGAGATGCAGCACAAGAACGCAACACATTCACGCACAATAAAACACAGATCGTAAAGCGGGAGCAAGAGGAAACGAAGGAGGGACAAACGGCGAACTAGGATCGAGAGCGTCTCGTGGGATGTGATACGACCTCTTGACGTGAACTGAAAAATCGTTCTATCGTGGCTTCAACGTAGACTCTTTCTCTCCCTTTCTGATCTCTGTCTCTTTCTCTTCCAGTCATTCCGAAATTATTGCCATTCTCGTTCGGCGAGGAGCCGCTTAACTCGGGTCAAGTAGTAACGGTACCATGCGCAGTGGTCGAGGGCGATGCACCCTTGAAGCTCCGTTGGACCTTAAACGGTCATGCGATTTCGCCGCACTTTGGAATCTCGATCGTGGATCTGGGCGGACGTGGCGCCATACTCAGCATAGGATCCGTCCAGGCGACTCATGCTGGAACGTATACGTGTATCGCGGAAAACCTTGCCGGCAGGCATGAGCTCTCGGCCGATCTCATTGTGAACGGTGCATACTGATCTCCAAGGATCTATTCTCGATATTTCATTCAGGCCTGCGAATCCCCCTGAGCAAATCCCATCCCATTGTCCCAGGCCAACCGCTTGACCCTTGTAGACACTCGTTTGAACGTTTCCGCTCAAATATCTATCGCGCGTTCTTACCGGGCCCTTAAGAAGACTAAGGTCAAATTGCGTCCGCCATTATTGCGCGACGCGATCAGACACGAGAGCAGACCGTCACGATTATCAGCCAAGCCTGGCGGTGTCGCTGCTGCCTAGCGGTATCGCGCCGAATTTCGCGGCGAACTTGCCCTGATGATAAGCGGGATGTTCATTCATTCTCGCTCGCGTGTCTCGTTCTCTTATTGCCTGTTATCTCTAGCATTTGTTCCGTCTTCTATCTCTCGGCAGTCGCTCCACATCTGCAGCCGTTCGCGTTCGACGAGGCCAACTCCGGCGATCTGATAATCGTCCATTGCGCGGTCGTGAAGGGGGACACGCCGATTTCGCTCAAGTGGTTGTTCGAGGGCCGCCATTTAGAAGTAGGCGACGGAGTGGGTATCACCGCGTTGGGGGAAAGAGTCTCGGCCCTGACGATCCCCGCTGTCAGGGGAGAGCACGCCGGGGAGTATGCTTGCGTCGCCGATAATCCAGTGGGCCGTGCTAGGCATAGCGCCCATCTGAAAGTGAACGGTACAGAGAAAATGAACACACGATCACAAGCATCCAGCGAAAAAAAAACAGAAAATGATTGAAAAAAGAAATGAAGCTATTAACCTTCCGCTTGGCGCGGTTCTTTGTGGAACAAAAATGGTCGCAGGTCACCTGAGAGGTGACGTTCATTCATTTGATAGAAAATCCACATTTTAAACATAATTTTTCTGACCATTATGACCCTTAGACTTTGTGGAAACATTGAAATAAAGCAGAAATTTCATTAAACATTGTATTAAAATTATGTGGAAAATGCAACATCTAGAAAAAAAACAGCTTTAATTTTGCGGAAGGCAAGCGTGCATTGCTCTACGGAGACAGGAGAGATAGGACAAATGGCGCGTATCTCTCTAAACCCCCACTCCGCGCCGTACTAAAATGAAGTCGAGCAGCACCTCACAGGTGCCCGCGACTACTCGAATGTTAACACAAAGCGAAACCGCGGCATGATGATGGTGTTTAACGGGCGTACGCGTAGAGTACAGCCGTTTTGTATGCGTATTACTATTTGAGCGGAAAGCAGTGGTACGTTTACCCTTTTATATTCGGTTGTAGTTTTATTACATATATATATATATATACATATATATACGTATACGTACCTGTGTATTTTTATCTATCAAGTAGCGTTCGATATGTTAGACCTGAACCTTTGCTGCCGCTTCTACGTTTATACGTCGTAATATCTCCAATCTTGTTCTGCCCTGACTGTTGCGATGATATTATGAAAGATGTGTGTGCCTCTGGAAGTCTGCATTGCTCGACGCATATTGTTTCTTTCTATCTACTATATAGACAGTTGTCTTCCTTGTTACGAGACTACATCGTTTAGCTGGTTCGCATAGGCGAGCGTAGTTTGTGCTCACGACTTACTTCGTGACGTGTTCCGGATGTTAGACCCGAATATACAGTCGGCATTACGAGACGAACCATGTCTCCCGTTCTTTCCCGGTCCAAAAACAGTCACTCTCTGCCATACACTCTGTCATTCCGCATCCCTTTCTCTCATCTCGGTAGCACGGTGATGGAAGTACCACAGCATCAGTCACCGACTCCGTCGGAGGGTTGATCTCGATTATTCCACGTGATTAATTCAGTTCACTGACCAGATCATTTGCGAATTATCGCGTGCGTCGTACGTGATCACAGACGGTGTTAACAACAGCGCTGAATGAGACAGAGACAAGGCAAGGCCGTAGATTCTCGGAACACAGAACAGCAGATTACAGAGGACGAATCGCACGAATAAACTGACTGACGGTCGAGCCGTTCGTGTCGATCGCGAAGGATCGTGGGGAGAGGATCGTTACGAGCATGGATCTACCTACCGTTCCGTTGCAGTCCTGCCACGGATCAGTCCGTTCGATTTTGGAGACCGACCGATCTATGCCGGGCAGGCCGCCCAATTGGCATGCATGGTGCCGGTCGGTGACGTCCCGATCGAGATCGCCTGGACCCACGAGGGCGAAGCGTTGTCGCAGTTCATGGGATACAGCATCGGGAAACTCGGCCCACGGACGAGTATACTACTGATCGAGCCGGTAACCCCGGAGCATGGCGGACGTTACGCGTGTATCGCTAGTAATCCGTCCGGCAGGGCGATCCACGAGGCAACCTTACGAGTCCACGGTTAGGTCCAGAGTAAAGAACGGAGTACTGAGAATGGCACTAATGATTAATGATAATGATGGTTGAGCGAAGTTTCGGAATGAGAACAATATAAAGCAGCCCCGCGCAGGCCCCGCGAGAGTATTTGAGCGCAGGCTTGATTGGTTGCATTTTATTCACCGTTGCTGAAGCTGATCGTGTGTTTTTCCCTGTTGGCGAAAGCTTTCTGGATATTTCAGTTGGTTCGGCGCTCGCGCGAAACTCGACTTGTTACGCAGCGCGTTGCTTCCGTCGCCGGTAAACTTTTCTCGCGCGTACCTCTTTCTCCCACTGTCTTGCCACACACTTTTTTTTCATACTCTACTATCTCTGTAATCTGTCTCTCTGTCTATCCACGTTTACTTCTCACTGCTGTAATCACCCTCCTTCGCTGTGTGAACCCGCCGATTTTCAAAAGCGAGCGAATAAGCGAACATCAAAAGTACGAGGTCGTCCGCTTCGACAATCGATAGCTTTTATTTTGCCCGCCTCGTTTACCTCGCTGTCGTCGTCAGCCGCTCTTCTGCGACATTTTTTCGTTGGCTTCGACACCGTTCCCCTGTCACACGCGCGAGTCTGATCGCGCGTTATATTCTCCATATACGCGCTCGCCGTTTCCGCAAAAACACAAACGACCTAATGCTACTTCGCGCTCGCAGGATTGCATAGGTCTTACATGTGAGTTGCGTGTTTCTCGTCTCGTTACGTTCGAGTGTCGATTTATACCTCACCGTACCCCCATCGCGCTGAAACGCGTCCTTGTTCTAAGATGACCGACCGACCATCCAACCACATCTCAGAATAGCCCTCGATGAATTCATCAACCCTGTCCACGAATGAACTCCCCCAACACGCCCTCTCCCCGGCCCTTCACCTTATCACACGTCTTGCCTTGTTCATTTTGTAGTACGCGTATGTAGTGTAGACACTTAATATGCATGCGTTCATAATTGGATAAGCGTAATCGAGTATTATTCGTAAACGCGGTATAGCATGATACACCGTGCTCGAGTAACTAATTCGACAGCGCTTCGTGCATGCTCGTTGTTATTAGGCTCCTTCTGAGCGAAATCCGTAGTCTCTTTCTCTGCTTAACTACTTATATCACTCTTTTTTTCTCGTTCTACCTTTTCTTCCGTCACTCTATCTCACTTCTCTCTTTCTCTTTCTCTCCTTCTACTTTCATTCTCTCTCCATCTTTCTCTTTCACTCATACTCTCTTTGTTCATATCATTAGATACCCGCATAATCATTTCAAAAACCTGCATGCCATATTACATTCTATTCATCGCAGTAGCGGGAGCGTGTCGCGTTTTGTCCTGCATGCGTCAAAACTCGCTGCCATAATTCGAGTCTATATCAATTTTATAAAAGTATAATCGTTGTAGATACAATTATTAATCAGCAATTTTATTAACTTGAAAGTTAATAATCTAACTCGAAGTTCTTATCTAAACTTTTTAGCAAAATTAAATCGATTTACATATAACGGATTTACATTTGATTATTATTAATTGATTATTATCAATTGTAATGCTTTAGATTTCATGGAATTTATATACAAAAATATAAAATAATTATTTATCTATTTAGAGAATGTGGTAATTTATATTTAATTTTTGGTTGATATACATTGATTTTATCATTGATAATAAAATTGTTCGAACTTTCGTAAGTATGAACGACTCAAATTAGCAGAGCGACTGGCTCCCGGATATTGCAAAATATCGTGTCACGCGGAAGTGCATCGCGACTAATCTATTTATTCTGTAACAGTGCCGCCTCGTTGGATTCTGGAACCCACTGATAAGGCATTTGCTCAAGGATCTGATGCACGAGTCGAGTGCAAAGCCGACGGATTCCCCAAGCCTCAGGTCACGTGGAAGAGAGCTGCTGGTGAGTACATTTACTACTGTGGCCTGACAAATAACGAATTTCTCCACTCGCGTGCACTAACTACGTTTGTTCTACTTTGCAGGGGATACGCCGGGAGATTATACTGACTTGAAATTGAGTAACCCTGACATTAGTGTGGAAGATGGTACCCTCTCTATTAATAACATCCAAAAGACGAACGAAGGCTATTATCTTTGCGAGGCTGTTAACGGTATTGGATCAGGCCTGTCCGCTGTCATTCTTATCTCGGTTCAAGGTACTTTAACGTTGTCTCACCTTATATTCTGTTGCAATTAGCAACACGTTTCATTTAATTTGTCTTTTCGCAATATCTCTCCCTTAGCTCCTCCTCAATTTGAAATTAAACTGAGAAACCAAACCGCACGTCGCGGCGAACCAGCTGTTCTGCAATGCGAGGCGCAAGGAGAGAAACCAATTGGCATCCTGTGGAACATGAATAACAAGAGGCTGGACACGAAGAGCGACCCTCGTTATACTATTCGTGAAGAAATCCTGGCTAATGGAGTATTATCTGACTTGAGCATCAAACGAACCGAGAGAAGCGACTCTGCCTTATTCACCTGCGTAGCCACGAATGCCTTCGGTAGCGATGACACTAGTATCAACATGATTGTACAAGGTCAGTGTACTACAACGCGTTTATATACAGGGTTGGCAAAAAGTCCGGAAACGGTGAAACATCTCGAAAAGGATCAACTGTAGCGAAAAATATGTAAGTAGTAAAGTTGTAGGGCTTAATAAAATGTACCTAATAATGGCTAAAAATTTGACTTTGGGTGGAGGACGAAGGTCATACGAAGGTCAAATTGATTTTTTTAAATTGGACCTCCCACTTTTTATTACATATTCTTGTAGCTTATTTCAAGGGCTTTCCAAAAACCTATAATAAAGTATTTTTTTTATTAGGCATATTTATTAGGCATATTTTATTAGGCATTTTATTAGGCATAGAGTTATGAGGCTTGAAAGGATTTTGGTCTTTAACTGTTTCTGTTTCGTAAAAACGTATCACTGTCTTCTGAACGGTGGATTTAGAAATAAAATTGCGATCAGGATATGCAGCATTGAATGTGTAGATCAGTTACTTCTTCGTATGATCTAATATGATTTCCAAATTTTCGATAAAGAAATAGCATTATCTTTTCTTTATCGGTTAACATTTTTAAAAAAGAAATTTGAAATTGTAGTTGGAAAAAGAAAGACAAAGAGTAAGAAGTAAGAGAGAGCACGACTCGTTTTTAAAATACAAAGATCGAGAAGCGTTATCGTGAAGCGCGGATATGCGCGAGTTTTGACTGAGTACGTGTGATATTACGTCGTGAATGAATAACCGCGTTCGATGAGAGCGAATGAACAACTAAGCCGGTCATATCGTTTAGCTCGAGACACGAAAAACAAAGTTATTCTTATTTTTCTCCTGTGTTTATGTTTTTTAGGCTCCCAGCCTAGTTGCTCATTTTTTAAATGAACCCCCCCTAGTGGGGGGTCCAATTTAAAAAATTCAATTTGACCTTCGTATGATCTTCGTCCTCCACCCAAAGTCAAATTTTTAGCCATCATTAGGTACATTTTATTAAGTCCTACAACTTTACATATTTACATATTTACATATTTTTCGCTACAGTTGATCCTTTTCGAGATATTTCACCGTTTTCGGACTTTTTGCCAACCCTGTATAAAGAGTGGACAAAATAATATAAGCATCTGAGAAATACAATACATTGCCTTATTAAGTTAGCTTTGTGAAATTCTTTGTGAAAACAAGGTCTCTTTTGTGAAAACAAGGTCTTCTTTCTTTTCAAAATAAATATTGAGTTCTACTGTCATTCTTGCTGTAGTAGTTTCGTATCGTTTGGACACAATACTTATTAGTGTTCAACGATCTTTATCAATTTTGATTTTCGGCCACTATTCTTCCTTGCCGATGAAGTCTTACCATACTATGTATATGCAGTCATAACCATAGAAACTGCTGCTCTTGCAACATTAAGTAACTTAGCTATTATGACTATAGACGTTCCTGCTAAATGAATATCGACCATTAGTCCTCTTTAGAAGTTGTCTGACAAGTCACTCATTTTACTGCTCATACTAACCGATACTAAACACAACGTGTAATACATTGATATATAAATTTAAAGAGTATAGACAATGAAAAGAGAAACAAAAGGCAACTTTTATCTTGTCTAACTTTTATCATAGTCAACATATAAAAAGAATATACAGATAATATTGGTGTTCACATTACTTTGCTTCACTCCTGTACATCGTAATTCACGTAGATACTAAATGAAAGCTCAAAATTTACGATGTAATCTGTGTAATGTTCTTATAGAGGTGCCGGAAGTCCCATATGGTCTCAAAGTTTTGGATAAATCCGGTCGTTCAGTGCAATTGTCATGGGCCGCACCTTATGACGGAAACAGCCCCATCAAGCGATATGTTATTGAGTACAAGATCAGCAAGGGTTCCTGGGAAACTGACATTGATAGAGTTCTCGTACCTGGCTCGCAGCAGAACGTAGCTGGAGTGTTCAACTTGAGACCCGCAACCACATATCACCTTCGCATCGTCGCTGAGAACGAAATCGGCACATCCGATCCATCTGACACGGTTACCATCATCACCGCCGAGGAAGTGCCTAGCGGCCCGCCAACCTCCGTCAGAGTAGAAGCTCTTGACCAGCACACGCTCAAGGTAACAATGGAAACGTTTGCATTATGTTTCTCGACTCAGAACTGTAAGGTGAACTCGTAACATATAAAGTAAAAGTATCAATGCCTGGATACGTACCTGACTTTGAATATTCTTATATTATTTTGATCTTTAAATATGAATATTTAAATTTACAAGATATATGTATATACATATTAAATACATACGTATATTCTATGTTGACGGATTTGTATTTGAAGATCAGAACAATACAAGAATATTCAAAATTATAAATATATGTCCAGACATTGATAATTTTACTTTAAAAAAGTTGTAAAGTTCAGCATCGTATTTTTAGTCGCGTATCAAGAGAACCATTCATTCCTATTTATTACCGTTGTTCCTCACACTACTAATTATTATTATCCATACGACTATCTTACAAAATAAATACGTAAATATTGTTAGGTAATATGGAAAGCTCCGCCGCGCGAGGACTGGAACGGTGAGATTCGCGGATACTACGTTGGACATAGACAATCATCGGACAAGCCTTACATGTTTGAAACTGTTGAGTTCGCCAAGGAAGACGGAAAGGAACACCATTTGCAAATCATGAACCTTAAGACCTACACGCAGTATAGCGTAGTGATTCAGGCATTCAACAAAGTCGGCGCCGGACCTTTGAGCGAGGAATGCAAGCAGCATACCGCGGAAGGCGTACCCGAGCAACCACCTCATGACACCACCTGCACGACTCTCACCTCTCAGACTATCCGAGTATCCTGGATGTCCCCACCTTTGAGCGCGGCCAACGGCGTTATCACCGGTTACAAAGTTAGTAAAGACATGGATCGAGGAAGATGCGTAAACCCTTTGCAGCAGGGTCTTTAAATATTTATTTTAGGTCATCTACGGACCGTCTGACACGTGGTACGACGAGAACACAAAGGATACCAAGATTACGTCTTCCAGCGAAACCATCCTGCACGGCCTCAAGAAGTATACGAATTACAGCATGCAAGTCTTAGCTTTCACTTCCGGTGGAGATGGCGTCAAGTCCGCACCGATCCATTGTCAGACAGAACAAGACGGTAATTAAGGAGTTCTTTAATTTTTTGAAGAAATACTTGTCCGAATGCACTACATTCTCTATTGTTATTTTCAGCACCCGAAGCTCCGATCGCTATTAAAGCTCTGGTCATGTCCGCGGAATCTATTCTCATCTCATGGCGCCCGCCTAGCCAACCTAACGGAGTTATCTCTCAATATACTGTTTACACCAAAGCTGACAACGCCGAGGAAGCTACCAGCCAGAAAGTACCACCGAATCAACTTACTCATGAAGCATCCGGCTTGGACAAACAACGCAGATATGAATTCTGGGTGACTGCTAGCACAAACATCGGTGAAGGTGAAGCTTCTAAGATCGTGACATTAGGACCAAGCGTTCGAGGTAATTAACTATCTCTTAAATCGTTTCCCTTTATTCATGTTTTTCTCTCTAAATTCACGAAAAACATGTAATCCTTTAAATTTACATTAGCAAAATTTCAATCTATTTTCATACATTTATGTAAGTATTTCAGTCCAGTATTTTAAATAAATGTATTTGAAATCGAAAGAAGAATTAGAAATTTAATATTATGAAATAATATGAAAATTAAATTTCAATAATAGCGACATTGCATGCGCACAGGTTGACTGTATATTTCTGATGTTTATTCATATAGTACCGGCCAAGATTGCATCGTTTGACGACAAGTTCACCGCCACGTACAAAGAAGACGTGAAATTGCCTTGCCTTACTGTTGGCGTGCCTGCACCGGAAGTAACATGGAAGGTACGAGGCGCCGTTCTTCAACCAAGTGACCGACTGCGACAGTTGCCCGAAGGATCTTTGTTCATCAAGGAAGTCGATCGTGCGGATGCTGGAGAGTATTCTTGTTATGTAGAAAATTCCTTTGGCCACGACACCGTCACTCATCAGCTGGTCGTACACGGTACGTGGATATGAAATTCCAACTGCTGATTTCGATCGTCGTTTATTGACAGTCACATTAAATTCGCAGCTCCGCCGCACTCACCGCAAGTAACCCTTACCGCCACCACCACTAACTCTTTGACAATGAAATTGCGCCCACATCCCACTGACAACGCACCAATCCATGGTTACACGATCCACTACAAACCTGAGTTCGGCGATTGGGAAACTGCTCAGATTGGCTCCACAGTACAGAAATATACCTTGGAGAATCTGTGGTGTGGCTCACGATACCAGATCTATGTCACGGCATACAACGGGTAACTTTACTATCAGAACTAAAAACTAACATACATGGAAAAAATATTGTAGTAACAATTACAAGAAAATTTGTTAGTAATTTTGGATCATATATACAGAGTTATAATTAAATATACAGAAATTATATATACAGAATTATAATTAAAATTATAGCTGAAATTGCATACATTTGTTTAAAAATGTTTTGCATGTCTGATTTTACTTATAAAAGTTAATGCTCCTGATACTTCGTTGCGGAACTCTTGATTGATGACGTCAGAAGCGAAGAAATGTATGCCAAAAATTTCTACAAAGTATGTCGAAAAAGATATATTAAAAGTGGCACCTGCAATCTCGATTAAGCACACCTCTAACATAGTCCGAACACTTTTCCTTTGTTCTACCAATCAATCAATAAACGTAAAATTAACGTGATATATAATTTTTGTTCTTAACCTACATTTTCTTATTATTTTGTCATGTTAATTTTACAATTATTTATTGATTGTTAGAGCAAAGGGAAAGTGTTTAGAATACTTTAGAGATATGCTTAATCAATTGCTAGTGTTATTTTCTGGATATATTTTTTTATTTCGATATATTTTGCAAAATTTTTGAACATGCGTTTCCTCGCTTTTAAATCAAGATGGCGTGGTAAGGACTTATAATAGCTTTAAGTTGTTATAATTATAAAATTATTATAATTACTTGAATGCTTTCTTACCTCATATATTCGGTAAAAAGTCACATAAATTTATTATTTTCATAATAATTCATATTATAATTTCAGCTTCACAAAGACATTGTAAAAGGAAATATAATTTCAACGTAAATCTTACTACAATTTTCTTCACATGTATATGTAACAAAGAGCTTTAATATCAGCATTTTTTCGTTTCGCAGAATTGGAACTGGCGATCCCTCAGACATACTGAACACGCGCACGAAAGGCTCCAAACCAATCATTCCCGAAGCAGGCAGATTCATCGAGGTATCCACGAACAGCATCACTCTGCACTTGAGCGCCTGGTCTGACGGTGGCTGCCCCATGTTGTATTTCGTCGTTGAGCACAAGAAGAAGTAAGACTAAAAGAAAACGAACCCGTTCGGCGAGTTCAAGCGATCAGTGAATCAATGTCTATGACTAACGCGCGCGTGTTTCGCATTCTTCAGGCATCAGCAGGAATGGAATCAGGTATCGAACAATGTCAAGCCGGGCGGTAACTTCGTAGTATTGGACCTGGACCCCGCGAGCTGGTACCATTTGCGCGTTACTGCACACAACAACGCTGGTTTCGCTGTAGCCGAGTATGAATTCGCGACGTTGACGGTGACTGGCGGTGAGTACGTGCGTTAGTCCTAAGGTAAATGTACTAATGCCTGGACACGAACAACATTGGCACTTAATTCTGGACATTCTTATTGTTTTGCTTTTCAAACACGAATATTTAAACTTTCAACATAGAATATATGTATATATATTCTCTCTATATTGAAAGTTTCAATATTTAAGGACCGAAACAATAAGAATGTCCAGAGTTAAGTACCACAGTGTTATTAGGGTCCAGAGATTGGTACTTTTACCTTACGCAGCCGGCGCCTCGTAGCCGGTGCCAATGGTGGCTGGATTGAGCGGTTGGCGAAATTTTCTGTTCCAGGCACCATTGCACCGGCCCGCGAGCTACCGGACGTGAACGGTGGTGGCAATGATGAGGACCCGATGAAAATTTTCATGGCTAATTTGAATTTGTTCGTGCCCGTGGTAGCAGCCGTTCTCGTTATAATCGTTGCCGTCATCGTGATCTGCGTCATGAGGGGCAATCGCCACAGCGGCGATAAAGGTAAAACATTTCGCCCACTAATCCGTCTGCCGTCCGTTTCTCTTCCCCTGAACAGGCACGATCGCACCTCCCGTACGTAACGGCGGTAACGACAACACGGACGTGAGGCGTTATTTCCCGTGGTTACCAAGCTGGCTCGACGTAAACGTGGTGGTGCCGGTCGGCGCAACGGTCGTTGTCATAATAGTAGGAATAGTTGTCATTTGCGTCGCGCTCTCGAGGAGAACTCGAGGCCCGGAACAAACACGGCTGCGAGGTATCTCTTCAGCCGACGAGAAATATTACGAGGGACAATGTATACCAATTTTTTTTTATTACTTTAACTCACTAAATCGTATAAAGACGGTGGAGGTTCGTCGGGAAATGAAATTGCTCTCTATGAGCCTTGCAATCTTGATTAGTCGGACACAGCGATCGAGAAAGTATCAGTGTTGATCGGTTAGATATCGATCAGTGGATGTGAATATTATCAGCACACAGTGTTATGACATAAAATCGCGATCCAATCGTGACAATTTCCTGACGATCGATTCACGCGTCGGCCACCCTAGTCTTGAAGTCCTGCCGAGTTACCTCATTCCCTAACCTTGATTAAAAGATTTGACAGAGTTAGATAAAAAAAGTTCATGTAACTGGATCGCGTTTTCGGTAAAATATGATAAAATTATATAGACAGCGATGTATATTCGGATAAGTGCTTAATGATTTAATATAATATTTAAGCTGCGTTCCGAAATTCATTGCCAATACTGAAATTCTGTAGTATACATAACATGAACTATAGATTTTCAGTACTGGCAGTGAATTTCAGAACGCAGCCTTAATCATTAGAAACAAGTTACGCGCGATATAAAACGAAAGAAACTTGATAATTTTTTATATAAGCTGAAATATGAGGAATTGAAATTTTCGATAGAAGTGATACGTTTAGATAAAGTCACATAGTATTTTATTGAAATTTCTACTTCCGTCAATCCTTACCTGATTCTTTTAGCAAGATAAATCTCATTTCAATCCTTTTTTCCCCTTTTTTTATGCAAGCGTGGGTGATGGCATAAACAATGTGATAATATGAGATTAAAAGTATCGGGACCCACGTCCATGTTTATTTACTCGCACGTCGCTGCTCCAGACGATGTGGTCTATCAGCAAACTGGAGTCGGCGGAGCCACGCTGGACAAACGTAGGTCTGATCTTCGCGACGAATTGGGATACATCGCACCGCCTAACCGCAAGCTGCCACCTGTACCCGGCTCTAACTACAACACCTGCGATCGCATCAAGCGAGGTACAGTTATAAGTAAGCCACAACTGCCAACACTTTACCTTTTAGACCAGTTTCAATTACTTGTCTAGTTGTTGTCGCATCGGCACGATAGTTCTTCTTTCATTCTTTCTCAAGAGATACGTCGACTCGCACACACAATGTTAGGCTTCTAACCAATATGTCACACAAGTTTTTCTCAGATGTTATACAGAACCCATACGTACACATGATCATTATATCTGTGCCAATTTTTTCGTTCGCCTCGCTTCGAAATGTTCTTATATACGTTACCGAGATATACCTATGTCCCCCCCAGCGAAAAATAACGTTCGTTTCTATATTTGTTTTGCGCTTACCACGTCGTTGGTGCCTAACGAGTGTCGATTGCACCGGTTCGCATATCGATCGTGCCACTAAGAAAGCAAAAAGAGAAAACAACACCCTCCCCAGAGTCCTCCAAGCAAGCAGGGTTGTCAGTTGATGGGAACGAATCTTGATAGGCGCCAGCGAGTCGTACGACCTTTGTAGTATGTGTTCGATAGGTGGAACTGGCTCTATAAGGAGTCACTCGACGTGGGATCCTAGGCGGCACATGTATGAGGAATTGAGTCACTACGCGCCCAACAGGAGATGTCCGCCGCCACCACGTATGGGCAGTGCAGACGGTCTCTCGCACAGAGGTTGGTAATAGTAATTTTGGTCCACGAGGCGACCGGCATTCGCCTGATCGCCTTACAAGATCGATAATCCGGAGCCGGCGACATTGCTGGGCTTGTCACAACCGGTCTTCGTAAGTCCCTCTCGTTCCATGAGCCTCGTGTCACGACTCGTTTTTCGATGTTGCACGTTTTCGCATGCCTGCGCTCATAGCACGCCGACAATTAACACGAACCACTTAGGAGTTAGATTCGTTAGATTAGAGTTACATTCGTTTACCCATCATATTTTCTAAGACGAAGGTCCCTGCGCCCGTGTGATCGTCATATCGATTTATGATTTTTTTTTATTTCGTCCCTACAACCCACGAAGAAGTATAGACAAATTTTAGTATTAGATAATTAGGAAAGTAGTTTGATTAAATAAAGACTGTGTGATTTTAATCGATAAGACGATCGGGTGTCGTTGGACTGTAGTCTACTTAAATACACCTTTGAAACGCATGATTACCTATTGAAAATGAATTCACTTAGTACGAGAATAGAAGAAAGAAGAAACATTGAAGTGAGTAAAAGACATCTTTTTGGTCTTTTAAATCCGGGTTAGAAATCGCATGTAAAATCAACAAGAGAAGGAAAAGATTGCTTATTATTTCCTCTAGTTTCATTCTTGACGAGGCTAAAATTATCGTAACGGACATTACACACGAGAAGCAATCTTAAAAGCAATATTTATCGTCAAAGAACATCGTGTTTCATAGATTTTCTGCCCATAGCGGCAGTGTCTACCCTGGATAATCGTTCGTTTGCAGGTATGGAGGATGAGATCTGCCCGTACGCTACTTTCCATCTTTTGGGATTCCGTGAGGAAATGGACCCGAGCAAGGCTATGCAATTCCAGACCTTTCCCCACCCAGGAAATGGCCACTCCGGCACCATGGGACCACCCGTAGGACATCCGACCAACGCCTCCGCTCATAGCCGATCTGGATCTCAATCTATGGTACTTTTCTTTTGTAATATTTCATCAAAGCGCTTATACTGTATGATAGTTGGTGTTTCAACCATTTACTAGTAAACATCATCTAACAGCAACATTACATCAATGTTTTCCACTCAGCAATATAACATATTGTACATATCCAGTTAGCCAAATCTGTGGAAAAAGATTTTGAGCACTGTCTGTTATAAATACAACAGAATCTGCTATCAGTGTATGATGACAAATTGACGACAGATTAATGATAAATTGATGACAGTTTGACAACAGAAACCGAGCAGGATTTGTCGTTCTGTAACCATTTAAATATATTGTATAATGTATTTAATGTATGTGCAATATTTAAATGATATAGATTATAAATCTTGTAAATCTTGCAGATCCTCAGATTCTACAAATTCTGCAAAGCTTACATATCCTACAGATTCTGCAGATTTTATAAATCCGACTGATCCTGTAAATCCTATTGATCTTGCAAATCCTGCAGATTTTGTACATCCTACAAATCTTACAAACCTTACTCGATTTCTGCTGTTAAGTTATGTTAGCATGTTCTGTAGCGCTATCAATTTGAATTTTTTTTTAAGCTGTATCGTTCATGCTCGCAAGTTCAGATATGAATTCTATCGTATTTTATCTGGTTATACCCAACTTTATATTCTATAGGAAATTAACAATAGAAATTCTATCACTATCTATTGTATTCTATTGTATACGATAGAATACTATTCACATTTTGTAAATTCACGAACCAAATTCAAAACGATAGAAAATGGTTATTTTTATTCTATCGTTCTTTATAAATTTTTTTTACCAGGGTTAAGAAAATTCTTCTGGGAACTTTTAAGAATTTTTGTATGACTAAATTACTCTTTAAGCCACATTCTTCGCACAATTATCGTTATAATCGTGTTCAATGTTTTCCGCAGCCTCGTCAAAATGGTCGCTACTCCCGAGTACCGTCTCAAGGAGGTGGCAGCGGCACTCATAACGTCTTCTCTCCTGAATACGACGACCCGGCCAATTGCGCTCCCGAAGAAGACCAATACGGCTCACAGTACGGACAATATGGCGCACCCTACGATCACTATGGATCTCGCGGATCGGTTGGACGTCGTAGTGTAGGTTCGGCTCGCAATATTCCCGTCTCAGGCTCGCCGGAACCGCCACCACCGCCACCGAGGAACCACGATCAAAACAACTCCAGCTTCAACGACAGCAAAGAGAGCAACGAGATCAGCGAGGCCGAGTGCGATCGCGATCAGCTTGTCAACCGCAACTACGGCGGTCAGTAGAAAGATTCGTGACAGGTCGGAGAACGAGCAAGGGGGAGACCATGGAGTCGAGGCTCGATCTGGTCCGATGGGGAGGTCGGGGGTCTTCCCCATCCGAACCGTACTGCGATCCTAGAATTCCTTTAGTCAGAATATGGACATCGATGATCGATTTATTATCGGCCCTTTGATCCACCATATGTAATAGGAAAGAAACGAGCAAGAGAGAAGCTCTTATAGAAGTGAAGGAGAAGCTGTAATGACGAAATACTGCAACTGCTCTTTCATTCCCATCCGTTCCTTCCCGATTGCATATGGTGAGTCACCCGGTGTTCAATTTTCAACTAAAGGAACTCTATGCGATTTGGCTCACATGCTCCCTCTCGAAGAATTATCTCGCTCCGATCACAGCTCTTACTACATTGCTCGTTTTACACGCACTAAGCATTATTAGGCGTACGACGGCCCACTTATGCGGACGTGTCGCATGGCGAGCGAGTCGCGAATGGAGAAGACTCGCCGCGGACTATATGTGTTACTTCTTTTTTCTTTTCTTTTTTTTTCCTAATCGTTCATAAGCTTCCACAAATTGCATGATACGTGTTGTTGTCGTAGTTTAATCGTTGTGTCAATCGTGCCGTGTGTTTTTCTATTTCAGTGAATGCTCGCAGCAAGGACGGCATGACCACCGAGGAGATGCGTAAACTCATAGAGAGGTCAGTAGAGCGCGAGTGAGCTTGGTTAACGGTGAACGGTTTGATGGCGTTACACCGTGCCTGCCGCTGTGTCTCGAGCGATTTCACTTGATCGCGAGTGCTGCGACTTGCTGATTATCACCGCGATGAAATAATCATCTTACCTTTTTTCCGAATTGATCGTTTCACGATCACTCAGCGCGGCCTCGACCGCGATCCGGTTCATCTATACACGTTCTTCCGCAAAGGATCGCGATTGATCCTTGCACTATCCTATTCTCGATGTACCCTCACACGGTGCTCGAGTACACGCGATTGAATTGTCGATGAACGGCGATCGAGTGCACGGTGGTTCACCAGCAACTTTCGATGAGCCTTTCGAACGAGCTGTTTAACGTTCATCTGATCTTTTCTTGTTTCATGACTAATTACGCAGGAAGCCGTAAGTTCGTTAATCATAATCATAATCAAATCAGGATGTACTGACGTGTTAAAGACATGCGAAGAGCTTTTGAGATGCGTCACACCATTTTATTACTGATTTTCATCATCCCATTGAAGTTCTCGGCTACCTGATTTCTTTTGCGACGACAGCAGAGTAGACGACCCTCCAACGCGTGTTTTGCTTACGGACATGAAAAAAGTCCTCCCAGTCTCCATCGATAACGCTTTATTAATATAATATGTATTTTGCATGTGGCTTCAGTGAATAATGCTATGTTTTAACGTAACTGTGTTAACTAATCCGAAGGTAGAGTGCGGTAGAAATACACGAAAACCAATGCTGACCATATTCCCACTGCAGTTGTTCTTCACTACTGTCATCGCTACTGAACCCGCTATTCACACCGCTGCTGATGCTATTAACGAAATTAACATGCTTCCATATACCAATCGTCATCTTTATATTTTATTCACTCATGCCATAATATTAGTATCGTTGTCGTCACCGCTATTTTAGTTGTTGTAAGCATGTGTTTGGTCGCCTCGCGTGCAGATTTATTTCTCGTACAAGTATCCATTATCGACACTATAGAAGCCTAAATACGTAATAAGAGATAAGAGCTCACGAAAATAAACAATGTTAAGGAAATCAAGCAAGTAAGAACCAAAGCGCTGATATTGAAGCTAACAATTATATCAATATATCTTTATATCGCATAAATAAATTTAAATATATTTAAATCAACAAAAGAACAAAAGAACAAAATCAACTTGAAAATTTGCACGTTTATGTAAAAATGATCTAAAGCGAGTACGAAATTTTTAGGTTGACTTTGTTCAATGTATTTATATTTATTTATATGACGAAGAAATGTTGACATAAGTGTTAACTTCAAAATCAGCGATTCATAGCTTTTGTTCTAGCTTTTCCGAGAGAAAATGATCATATATGAAATTTGGCTCAAATGACCATATATGATCATATATAATTATAATATATAATTATATATGCCTACATAGAGAAAAATGCTGTCGTATAAATATAATTGAAGTAAATGCTTGTCGCAGTCTATGATATTGACGTTTAATTAAATGAAACTACATTTTCCATTTTCAAAAGCATTTTTTCCATATAGACATATATAATTATATGTGATTATACATATATATTACCACATTTCACCAAATTGCATGTGTATATGAGTCATATAAAAAAAATTATATGTAATTCATGTATAATTATATATAATTACGCACATTTTCTTTCAGATTCCTTACCATTGTTTATTTTTGTGGTTGAATTTCATTAGAATCTTCTCCTTCTTTTGATAAGAACTTGATTGAATTGGATTCAAAAAAGAATGTATAAAGTTGGAATTATCATTGGTCCAAAAACAAACGTTCCTATATTTCTCACGCTCCAAGCTAACAGATCAAAATCGAATATCTGCACGCGAGCGTATTGTTGCAGTTGCGAAAAGGAGTTAGCCGATATATAGTAGGCGACGGTTGCCAAAAATGCAAATTCCTGTTGCAGAAACGAAGCTCCCGGCCGGCAAACCGGCGGCCCCCACGGCGGTCACGGGGGACTCCTCACACCCTACGATACTGTGGCAGTGTAACCTGTAAATCATCTTCCGTGATTTTCCGTCTCTCTCGATAGCCGGCGGCCGCGAGGAAACCCGAGAGACGCGGAAATGAGGCGCACGCTAATTCTTCCCCCGGTGCTGTCGTCGGTCCAATTTGCAACGATTTACGATAGAAACTAGAAAACGTCGTCGCGAGTAGATAGATTCGATTACCACGTAAGGTGTACGCGCGTTGATATCATCTCGAGATCGTGATTGCGGACGAGGGTCCATGGTTTACCTCGCGAAATGGGACCGCTTCCTTCGCCCAACGACTATATCACTCGATTTTTCTCATTCTCTCACCCCTGGGCCTTTCCCATTTTCCTTGTAATTTCTTCACGAGCATAATCGATCGTTCATTTACATTCGGTCCTCGGAAAGGCCAATATTCGGAACTGCCTTGATTTTGATACACTTTTTCAAGCTGTTTCAATCGATTACGCACACTCGGGAAGGCCAGACTAAAGACTGCCTACTTCTACTTAACTGCCCTTTCGCGAAGGAGGCACAGCGATTCATGAGGTCAGCTACACCTCGTTCGTAAGACCCGCGAGCCCCGGAACACCTCGCACACGTTCACTTAAATCGCGTAATCTCTTTTTTTACTTTTTTTCTACTAATCGATAAGGCGGAAGGCCTCGCGTTTCGGCGAAGACAATGTCCTCCCCGATGAAATAATCGCAGTAACGACACGTAACGAAGCGGAATTACACTCTCGGCGATATCCAATCGTATAGAGCTTCTCGTGCTGCCGTCGAACGTGTACGCGGGGTTCGAGGCTCGCGACTGCCGCGCGAGGCTGTCCTGTAGGAAGGCGAACACCCGGAAGTTGTGTTCGCGGACACCCAGTCGCGGCAGGAACGCGACCCGCGATGGTGCTCTCGGCGACGGTGACGGTTTAACGGGGGTCTTCTGATATATATCCGGGATATAATCCTAGATTACAATCGTCGCAGAAGTCGTGTAATGTGTTAAAGAAAAAATAACATATAAACGATATATACACATATACACACACACACATTAACACACACATACGTATACGCACACAAACATACATACAACACAACACACGTACATGTGCATGTGCATGTACAAACCTGTAGACATACATATACCACACACACACGCACGCACACACAGCACACACGAGATTAGTTGGTCGCTTTTTAAGTCATGGTTGTGCCACACTGCCGCTCCTCGCGGGCGTACAATATATACATACATGCGTACATATACTATATACATATACTGTACGATTTATAATTTCGTAACGAAGGTTGTGTCTCCTCGTCCCTCTACACCCCCTTGACGACCGGCAATCTTGAGTCTCGATGTCGCGGAGAGCGCGAGAAAGAATGCATAGGGCACGTTTTCACACTTCATCTTCTTCGTCGCCGTCATCCTCCAGCGATTCGTTTAAGCGAGCGCTAATCCGATTGATTCACGGGGCACTTGCGTCCCCGTTGCTACGCTCGCACGCTCGCTCGCTCCCGAAGTTACACACGAAATGCCGGTCGACTACCCGTAGGAAGAACAACGCGGCGAGCCATCGAGGGAACGCTTCGATATACACGGCAGACCAGCCAGCCATATACATTCACAAGCAACATGTAACCAGCATACGCGCCTTGGCGCGTACACGCAATACACGCCACACCACATTTTGCTGTCGTCCTATATGATATAAATATTTAGTCCGCTGTACACACCTAATTATCCCCCCGTGCTAATCTTCGATTGATTACTACCGACGTACCGATTAAGCTATTCACTGATATCGCGACGATGATCGTTACAAGTGTAAGCGGTTCGAGTAATAAAGAAGCTGGATCTAACGTAGGTAGCTCATAAGCTGGACGGATGGTCGCGAGAAGGCGCCGTTTGTACTTTCGCGACGAGGCGAGAAGTCGGGACGGTCGTTTCCTCATGCGCGAATCGAATAAAGCGTCCTGCTTCGGGCGACTGATCTTTCTACCCGTTCGAACGAACGAATGAGCAAACGAACGAAGCGGACCGCACTCGTTCGCGCAACGCGTGTGCACCGATCTGACGACGCGCGACGTCGCGGTCACGGCGCCGCGTCTCATAGTTCGTTTTTATCACGATACTATTTCTAGATATATATACAAATACAAATATAAATATTATATATATTATAACTATACACACTATATATATACGTTGTAAGTAGCTATTTCTAGGTGTCGCATTTGTTTGCCGAGGCGATGCACGAGCCGGCACGTCCAGTTGGGCGACCGGACGAAGAAGCATCCTCGAGAAAAACGTCGGCCGAGCCAATATTTTCGATTCGCAACTGTGTATAAAATTCATTCGCGCGAGCGTTATCACACGAGCTTGTGTGATACGTTCCGTATCCTCGGACCGAATACAATTAAGCTTGATCTACAACGTGTTCTTTGCTTCCTGTTTCTTCCTCTTTATATCTCTTTCTGATTTAAACTTTTTAACTAGAAAAGGACACCAGAGAACAAGAAACAGGAAACAAAGAGCACATTATAGATTTTAGTTTTAATATCTCGGACACGCGTCATCGTGTGCGCGTGCGCGGAGCCCACTCTGTTCCGTAATCCATTATTTCTTGTTATTGTTACCATTAACTTAATTAATCTAATTTATTAAATCTATTTAATTATCGATAAATATAAGAGCGCGCCGCGCGTATTGTTTGGTATTAATTCTAACGCATCGCCGTATATTCCCTCCCGCCGAGTTAATTTAATTTCCACCGTTATTATAGTGCCGGGCAAATTGGCGTTTTCTTCATGTTTACGCGAATATCACGGAACCAGTCGGCCGGGCGGGATTAAAATTCAGTGCGCATAACGCCGCATAGAATTTCGAGGGTGCTTCGTTCGCGAGTCGCCTCCGCTCTCGCGCAGAGGTAAATTCCTACCCTCTGCCAAACCGAAACAAACTGGCCGCGGCTCGACACGCCGACGCACTTTACTCATCGATGTGATTTTCAAAGGCTGCGCAGAAAAGCCTCGTGTCTCGTGTATATGTTATTATGATCGCGCTCTTTATCGCAATTAACGTATCGTCCCGAGTCACCCTCGTACGACTCATAGTACCCACACCATAATGTTCCGCTCATTTAACCGTCCCTCTCCTTTGTCCCTTCCTACCGTTCCCCGTGAAACTTTGTCGCTTCGACTCGCTTCCAAATCTAACCAGAGCTACGTACGGTGCAAAGCCGATACCGATGATAATGATGATATTAATGCATTCGTATATATATATATATAGTGATGTGATCACGTCCGCGCGCTGCTATTTTGTCCGCGGCTCAGCTTTTGTCTTAAGCGAAGTGGACGTCCGCGACGTCGCACAGGTGATAACGTTATGTTGTGAGCGCGGCCCAGGGTGCTCGGCAAAAAGCTCGGCCCGTAGATGAGACCGTGTGTTTGTGTGACTCAGTGTGACAATCGGTCAAGTCGGATCTCGGCTAAACGCAACTTACAAGTGTGCCCCGGAAGTGGGAGCATTAATTGACATCGAGCGATGCAACTGAAAGACTGCGAATTTACGTCCGTGTGCTCTTTTTTCACTTGTCCCTCCGCTTTGAGCGACTGTTTTACTTTCACGTAGCACATTTCATTCTTCTCTGCTCTCTTGTCCGCCACACCATCATGAACTCGGTGTAATCTGCCGAACGTACTCTTTTTGCCGGACACCCTCGAGCCTCATCGTTCGCTCGTCCCGCGACGCGTGGTCGACGTATAGCTGTGTGGTATTCTTTGCAGGATTCGACGTTACTTTTTGAGAGACGCTGCGGAGCGCGTTGTCCGCTCGTGTATGCTTGATTGATATATGCGTTGAAAGCGTTTGGCTGTTCTTTCTGTACGATAGCGAACGCGGTTCTTCGAGCTCGCGCCTCTCCTCACCGTCACCTGTCAAACTCGAAGCGTTTTCTTCGCTTTCTCGCGTCCGTGACGAAACTACGCGATGCATCATTTAATGCAAGAGAAAGAAAGAGCAAATGGGAAAAAAACGCGCTCACACCCTCCGCGTTCGCGGAGACTCGAGGATCCGCTCGCAGTGTACTGTTTCCTCAACGCCACTATTTTATGTTTTTGTACCAAAGTTGTAGCGTCTAACTTTGCGTTAAATAAATAAAACTTAAAATGGGCTCTCGTTTCTCTTCAGCCTCGCCCTGATCTCCTTGAATAATTTACACGGCAGCGAGAATAATTTATGTTTAGCTGCTATGGTTGATTTACACACACAGAGAAAGAGAGAGAGAGGGAGCGTACGTGCATACATTAATTCGATTTATTTTCGATTTTTAATTTAATTCGCTCCGACCGCAGGAATACTAACAACTGCGATCTAACTTATTTATCGCGATGAAATAATATAATTTTGATGTATCATAAAGTTTATATTTACCTTTAAATCATTAGGTTCTGTGAACGTAAATTTCTCCTGTTTTAAGTATAATGTAAATACACTTCTTATTCTTGAACAAATATTCGAAAAAAAGTAAGGTACATACATATTTCGGTAATAATTACAGAGATAGACTGCCGTAATTATCAAAACGTATGAGACAGTTAACGATGGAAATTTTATAATTTTTTCAATTATATTTGTGTGTAAACTATAAATATGCATACTATATTAAATTAATCATTAAGGTCACATACAATAATGTAAATTCTTTGTTACATTGATGCAGCAACAAATTTGCTAAAAGCTATACTCAGATTTCCATGTTGCATTTTACATGACATATTGTCTGGAGCAAAGTGTGTTTATTTTTTTCGTACTTTTTTCGTATTTATACTTGGTTGTTTTATTGAAATAAATATGAGTGCCATGTGAACCACTCATAAAATAATCGATTAGTAAAGTTACCGTCAAATTTACATATTGCTACGTATCCGGGGACCCGAATAAACTTTAGTGATTATTATGACGTGAGGCAATCGATAATGAAAATTTTGCAATTTTCTTAATTACATTTGTTAGGTAAACATATTATATTGAATTATCATTGAATTATCATTATCATATTATCATTAAATTTACATTGTAATGATAACATAAATTTGCTACATCGATGCGTCAACAGATTTACTAAAACATTCAGAGATTTTCATATTATATTTTATGTGATATTTTGTTTCGAGCAAATCTTTCTTCGTGTATGTATTTCCTCGTTATCGTGATGAATACGAGTACCACAGGAGCCACTCGTAACGGATGTAATCTTGACAAGTCGACTAGCAAAGTGTTGCCAAACACACTTGTCCATCTGGAGAAGCAAAACGGGAGAGTCTGCCGCAGCGTGCGGCGTTTGACCGCGTGGCACGAGTTCCCGCGTCTTGTGCGCGCGAGCGACACAGTACGGCGTGACAGTCCGGAGCAGTCGGTTGGTAGCGACGGTTGTTTACACCATGGCGGCCGGCAGTGGTACGTGCCCGTCAATTTCTCTTTTTCATGTAATCGCACGCGGTCTGGTTGCCGTGCGACCAGACCCGGCCTTCGGAATTTCGCTTTAATAATGACCGTTCACCTTCTCCCTTCTTTCTAATGACAGAGAACGTGACCGAGGAACGGACCGAAACGACGACCCCTGCTCAACCCATTTCCAATGTTGTGTCTGAAGCAACGCACGTAAGTAAATATATAACCTAAAATATGTCACGCGGCGGTTGACTCGCGAGCAACGATATTTCGTCCAATTCGACACGTACAGAGTGAGTCCGCTGAATTGAACACGAGTGGAATGCACGCGATTGCAGCTTCGAAAGTTAGGTTAGAGCGCGCTTCGTTCGTGCTGCGTTACCTGGCATTTGCTGGCTGAAAAACAACTGACACTAAAACTATCAGTCGCTTGCAAGGTTATGCGTGTTTAACGATCGAGCCAATTTAACGCTTCTGAATTAATTTATGATGTAACGTATAGGTGACGTAGATAAGAGTTTCATAATAGTACTAAGGCTTCACTAGGTCAACAATGAATGCATTTGACTTAGTCACACAAGTCGACACAGGCACCATTCTGTTTAATCTGAATATGAAACAAAGACAGAATGATGCTTATATCGGCTAAATGATGCTTATGTTACTAAATGTAAAGCATTCACTGTAGTTCATAGCGGCGAATTGGATTTTTCTATGTAAGCTAATGGCTGCGTTCAGCAGAGACAACTGTTTTGCAACTGTTGTCAAATTTGTGAATCTGACTGGTATATGCTCTTAGATTCAATCAGTATTTTCCATTTAGTGATACAAGTCGATACAAGCATTATTCTATTCTTGTTAATCACTGAATATGAAACAAAGATAAAATGATGCTTGTGTCGATTTATGTTACCAAATGGAAAGTACTTATTATAATTTACTACAGTGAACTAGATTACTCTATGTATCTTAAAGCTGTGTTAACATACCTTAAAGTATCTTAATGGCTGCATTCAGCAGAGAAAATTACTTTGTAATTGTTGTAAAATTCGTGAATCTGATTGATTCTTAAATTCAGCCAAGATTAAGAGCATGCATCAATCATGCCACAAATTTTATAACAGTTGTAAAGCAGCTTTTTCTGCTGAACGCAGTCAATGGCCTTACTTGGATATCGTTATTAAACCAGTCTAATCAAAATTAAAGCTATCAAAAGCAATATTAATTAAAGCTATCAAAAGCAATCAATGTGTTCCATATAAAAAGAAGACAGGATGCATAGCGCAATGAATGGCTTCTTAACTACTAAGTTTGCCTGCAAATCTTATTTATTAAAAGTGCTATGTTCTTGTTGTTGACAGAAAGTAGTAGGAATGGATAAGGATGGTGACATCTCCGGCATACCACCGGCGCCAAAGAAAGCTCGAGTTGAAGTGCAATCTCTCCCAACTAGACAGTATTTGGATCAGACTGTAGTGCCGATACTATTGCAAGCATTATCCTGCCTAGCCAAGGAGAGGCCCGCTGATCCCATAAGCTTCCTCGCTGGTTATTTACTGAGAAATAAAAGTCAATACGATAGCGGCGGTTCGACACCGACTAGTCAGTGAATGCTTCCTTGTCTACATGCATATTTTGTGGAGATCTGTGGACGATTACTTCGTAAGAACTCTTCCTTTATCTTCGAGATTATATACACGGGCAATTCGCCACGTGTAATTTCATACAGGTGTACTTTCAAATTAAATAAAATGTATTAGTTTTTTGCTAATATCTTTATAGCAGGATTATAATGGTATTCTTCTGCGGAATAGTATACGTTTTGAAGATACTGAAATTATTTTAAATAAATATCATTACAATATATTAAGATAAACAAGTAATTGTGACATTGCTACATACAAGTCGTTCTAATGCAATAATATAATTGTGAAATTGATGTCAAATTGATATTGACTTATAGTATTCGTTAGAAGGAGGCACATCGATTTCACAACGTGGAGAATTAAGCGTGTGAAGTAAAGCAAAGATATGTAAAACCGATAAAAAGTCTTCGAAGGTAGCATACTCTTTCAAGTTGTAAATACATGACGCGATAGCGCATGAATGAGAGGGAGCGGAAAGAAGGGCCTCTGCCATCGGTCCAATAAGTCGTAATGAACCCTCCGCGTCGATTTTAATTGGAACGGCGATTTAATTGGAGGCAATTAAATGTAATCGCGCAATGAATCGGCGTTAAATGTATCTCGCGCTCCAATAAAATCGATAATTTGCGTCGGACTTTCAACGCTCGCGAGCGTGTCGTTGCAAGAGGAGAAAGAGAACGAGAGCGCCTCGAGGGCGCTCGATTTTATTATTCTTCACGTCTTATTCCCGTCCCACTCTGTGGCTTTCGCGCCGACGGTAACGTCGTCGGTCTCGCCGAGTCTCGCCAGGATAATTGGACTCTCTCAGATCGTCTCGGCGGGGCCACGAGGAAAAGAAAATCCGTGTAGCGCCGTCCGATTGTACCGCGCGGCCTCTAAACGACGAGGACGACGCGAGAAGATATCGGGGTAATTTCGTGGCCGACAATTCGCACGGCGACATCATCGGACCCGGTCCAATTAACGGCAAAGGATCCTCTTGCCCGAGTTCTCCTCGTATATCCTCCCGTGGAATACTCCAACCTTACTCGCACACATACACCGATCGCGAAGTTTTGATCTTTTATTTCGTGCCTGTTAGATGTTAGTGGAAGCAGTGCGTTTCTGTCATGATAAGATAAAGGCACTGATTGCGGCGTTCTCTCGTCAAATTTGGATTCCTCCCGTGAAATACTTCGCCAGCAATGTGCACCTACAATTTTTGAGATTGTCGCTCTCGCTGAATACTTTTACAAGAATCCAGAAACAAAAGAGCGATGATCGTAAATATATTTTCCTTTCAATTATATTCTGTCATGTGTAACTAATGTTTCTTTAATAAGAATTGCGGTTAATTGACGCGATCTTTCAATGATTTTATTTCGTATGTAGATGTGCAATGTGAGCGAAGGAGTTGTATATTTCTGCATTTTACAATGTGTGTTGTGTGTGAATATATTGTTAAATAATACAGCTGTAATTTTGATTCCGTCTCTGTTTCCATCCACAGTAAAATTCCACATTCACTTCCATATTCGCGCTACAATGCAAAAGCTCAATGCAACTGTCAATGACGAAGCACCATCCATCTTCATCTTTTTTCCACATCTTTGCGTGAGAAACTCCAGATAGCTACTTCCAGATAGCTACTTCAATGTCCAGCCTCATCCACTTTCTTCCCTCCGATTTTCCGTTTTTATCGCGCTTACCAGCTTCAAAACTACGTAAGTAGCTTTACATATTTCTAAAACATATATATGCTTGGAGCGATCATGTTTTTTTTGTAGTCATGGATACAACGTAAATTTAAATAGCGATTTGAAGAAAAATAATCTTTAAAAGGATAAATTTTGGTTTAGAGAGCCAAAAAAATAAGAGGTAAATCCACGAATTTTTTTTTAATAAATGTATAAAGATATCAACATAGAGTTTTAATCATACCATTTATCATTGTTTCAAATATAAAAAAATTATTTTGAAAAATTGAATCTGAAAAAATATGAGAAAAAATATAAGATTAGAAATTTAAAAACTTTTAAATTGCTAGTGAATATATCTAAATTCTTTAAAAAATTTCCAAAATTAATATTTGTTTTGGCATACTAAGTAAAATAGAAAGAGAGAGAGAGAAAAAATAAATTTTTACTTTCAAGTGCTGCTATTTTAAAATTAATTTCAAATTTTGCATATAATAAAAGTTTATTCTCCAGCAAATTTAATATAATTTTCAAATTGTACCATTTGTTTCAGATTATTACACGAATTGTAACGTTGCTCACTAGTTGGAGATGTCTAGTAGCACCGTATTCAGTATAAGAAACCTGGATAGAATTTCAATTTTTTTAAATTAACTTTTTTATATCTGAAACAATGATAAATAGTATAATCAAAATTCTATGTTGGTATCTCTATTCATTTCTTTAAAAACAAATTATAAAAACTTATTATTAAAAACCGATTTAAACCTTCCTCCTAGTTTCAGTCTATGCAAACATCCTTTTTAATCTATATTTTCTTGTTATTTTGTCACGTTAATTTTACGTTTATTTATTCATTGTTGTAGCAAAAGAAAAATGTTCGGAATATTTTTGAGACGTATAATTAATTGCAAATGTCATCTTTTTGTACATATCTTTATGTAAACATATTTTGTAAAAATTTTGAGAATATATTTCTTCGCTGTTGACGTCATTAATCAATAGTTCCGCCTTATTAACTGTGTAATATTTCTATTTAAATTTCAACGGGCCTATATTGCTCAATGTTTCAATTCAATTCAATTTTCAATTGTGTAGCTTCATTTTTTTTAATTTCTGCGCTTTCTATTTGAAAAAAAAAGAACTCTGTATACCCACTCTTTGAACCTATTTGACAATATTGTATCTATTGTGAAAAAACGCGTCCGTGTCCCGGTAGAGGTATTTCGTTTCATGAATAGCGAACGGTATAATTCACTCGAATTTGCCTGTCAACGCTATGGGCGTGCGACGCGTAATGAAACGCGACGATTGACACGCGAAGTTATATTTTTACGTATCTGCAGCGAATCGCACGCCGAACTCCGTATCTCCATTGAAAATTGAACTCGCCGATATAGTGCCGATTCCAATAGTCTCTCTCTGTGTGCGTGCGTGCGTGCGGTGCGTGCGTGTGCGCACGCGCGCGCGCGCGCGCGCGTGTGTGTGTGTGTGTGTGTGTGTGTGTGTGTGTGTGTGTGTGTATCAGCGTTCAAGTACACCAGCTATACAGATCCTTCTATATCCCGCTGCATCGCTACGTTATTCGGCGGCGTGGCCGCACTCGATACGCACTAATCACGCTTCTTGTTGGATCAGCAAATTTTGGCGCTGTGCTAACAGTGACCGTGACCACGTCACGTGGTGTATACGTGCATTCAGAAAAATACTCCCGCAGAGGAAGGGACGGAAGACACGCGTCCCCTCCGGGGCCGCCTTATT
Source organism: Odontomachus brunneus (assembly GCF_010583005.1). Classification (NCBI taxonomy): domain Eukaryota; kingdom Metazoa; phylum Arthropoda; class Insecta; order Hymenoptera; family Formicidae; genus Odontomachus; species Odontomachus brunneus. The sequence goes on from NW_022639495.1 coordinate 2,213,104, forward strand.
GCGGCTTGCCGCGCACGTATGCGCAACATGCATGGGGGGGTCTTTCGTGCCATGCCGCCACGTGCACATGCGTGCACATGCGTGCACGCGCCCGCCGTGTGTACGTGTGCCGAGAGCCGTGGATAACCGAGGCCCGTGGCTAATGGCCGAACCGTGTCACGGCTTTCGTCGGGCGTGCACGACCTGCAGGTTCGCGCCTGCACGCCCGCACACGGGGACTCGGTCCAATTGGCACGCATATTGGAATTCTATTACCGGGATTACGGCCGGTAATTGCTCGGTTTAGCGCAATATCGCACGGGCCGGCTGTGCGCGGCGCCGAGCCACGCCGCGACGCTCCGGCGGGCCGGCGACCGTCCAGCGCGGAGATTAGGCGCGCGCCTAATCGACGCTCGCCTGCGTGCATGCGTTCGTGCGATATCTTGTTATGATCAAGGATCAATCGAAGGTAGGTACCGAAAGGTATCCTCCGAAGCAACCACGCTTTGCGTCGCGTCACCACCTCGGATTTCGGCGGTGGAGATGATTAGAATTTGTATCTCGTTGTTGAGATATTGGCCGGTTTTAACCCTTCCAGATATACATTTTTCTTGGTAATATTTTTGGAAATTTGTTTGCTGGAGGTTTCTCAGTCGCTGAATCCGAATTGAGGTTCAAATTTCACAAAATCCAAAATGGTTGTGTGAAGGATTAAAGTAATGTACACTTGCGATGAGCAATCTCGGTGTTGTTAACAGTTTTTATTTTTTTAACGAGTTTTTTGCGCAGTGTTAATTTATCTGGACTGCGTAAGAGTCATTGTATCAATATCAATAATCTGTTTTGCTGTAAATTAGAGTCTTGATTTTCGCTGCAGTGCGGTAATTTTTACTGGCTTTCCGCTTCTTGTGAGTCTTTTGAAAAATATTTTAGGGTATCTCAAAAATGTATTTATATCATCATTCCAATAATGATAATTTAATAAAAAATGTTCTTTCTCGGAACAATGTCAAATTTGACTATTTCTTTATGGTATTTTTACAAATAACAATTAGTGGTTATCTATATTTGTTTACACCAGGTTACATCTGTGTAGGTCTTTTTTCGCACTATTGAAGACCCGAAAGATCACGACAATCAACAACTTCAAAATAGTTTGAAAATTTGTTTGAAATATTTTGAATTTACTACACGGAAAAAGTTTCAATTTGTATAACTGAATAAGGACTAAACGAAAAACTCGCTGATGAGGAATAATATCTCTGTGACCCAATAAATTCGTCGGAACATTTAGTTGCGTTAAAACTCAATGAAGTTAACCAAGAGCAATTGGCTGAGTAGAAACCTCTCTTACAGGAATTTTTCTGTTGTTACAATAGAGTTTTTCGTCTGGTCTCCAGATAACAAAAAATTTGGCTACACTAACGGAATTTTTTTCTTGTATAATGCAGTATTTTTATTTCTAAAAATTAATTGTTATTTTACTAATTCTAGATTTGAATATTTAATGCTGTTTAACATTATCGTTGTGCACTTTACAATTTTTTTTTCTTTTCAGTCCTTTCTCTAAATTCTATCGAATTTTTCAATACCAATGTATGTGTGTGTATATTGAGAAAAAGAAAAGGTAATCTTACCTCGAATTATAGTAATTTTCGGGCTCAATAATATCTTTTTGTTGTTCTAACAAAAAATATTAGTAATAAAATATTAACTATATATATATATATATATATATATATATATAATTTTATAAGATTATTATAAACAGTAATATAGTAGAGTTTGTATATACAATAGTATAAAAATAGCTTCTGCGGTTTTATAAAAATAATTATTTATTTCACCACGCGATAATGGTGCAAATAGTAAATTCATTTTCCTCAGTATAGACTATAGCCTGTATGATGTTATATTTTGAAATTTTCTATTGATTCTTCAAATTCGAAGTAATTTGCGAGGTTCATATAGAAGCAAAAGTTTCGACTCAGGATATGGTACATAATATTCGAATATCTTCAATCACTTTTTTATGTGTTGCCATAGTCAATGTTTTGCATCCGTTTTTATTGGGAAAATTAATCGATGAATATTAGCGGTTTAGTACAAATAGTTGTTCATGTATCTGCCTCTCGGCTTTCGATCTTCATCTGAAATGCGCAGCTCGAGATGCAAGGGACTTAGCGACTCGAGTCACTTGCGGTATACATCCTTTGTGAGATTCAATTAGGCAATCGCGACAACTAAGATGGATCGAAATAGCTTTGACAATGAAAGCTAAGATTAATTAACGCGATGGAATAATCTTGATGACTAAATAATGCAGGAGCTCGCGATTGTTCACGTATTAAAAGATCGCGATATTCGCAATTAGGATGTCGATAGATAGGAGTTATGTATGTAACACTTTCTTAGGAACAGAATTTATTCTAGATTACGCGTAAGCTTACAAGTATGAAGCATTACGTTCAGGAGAATAATTATATATCGAATTTAATATATTTCATAATGTAAATGTTTCTTTCTGAGCAAATTTTATAAAATATGTCTAACATTACTACATTTTAAGATATCATTACTGTGTTATATATACAAAGTGCCTCATTTTAAACACACACCTTCAGTATTTGAAAACAGGCATTATAGAAAATAATATGTCGAATAAAAATGTATGGTTTTAAAAAGAAAGAAGATGGTAACGTTTCGTGAACAAAATTCCGTTGCATTTTGCAAATTCATTTTGATGCACTAATGTGCAAAGATTAATATTAATGATTGATTTCTCCCGTCATTCTACGTATAAAAAATCATATCTTTTTGTTGTTCTAATAAAAAAGTATTAGCAATATATATAATTTTATAAGATTATTATAAACAGTAATATAGTAGAGTTTGTATATAGTACAAAAATAGCTTTTGCGGCTTTATAGAAATAAAAATATTTAGGTGAAGTTGAAAAATAAATAGTTTGAGATATTTTATATTTTGTACTAAATTTTTACATCTTATACTATATATCTTACATTTACACTATCTTAAAAAGGGTTTCTAAATAAAAATTTCTCGGAAAGTATTAACTTTTCTATGATGTTATCCTAGTAGTTTTATAGACAGAATATGTGTGTATGTATGATCAGAGATTGATATCTGTTAAGAAAACCATATAACAAAGTTGACAGGTATTTTTAAGGTTATTGAATTGTCACGTGAATGTTATCCCCT
>NW_022639495.1:2216314-2223024 GCF_010583005.1 Odontomachus brunneus
TATCTTTAAAACTATATAATCTTTGTCTGCTACATTTTTTTCTGTAATGTCTTGTTTTTGACATATTTGACATATGTAATAAAAATTTCTACATGGAATATCTTGTATATGAAGATATAAAAGTTAAGGTCCGACGTATTTTTTTTAATTAAAAATATTTTTTTTAATTAAAAACAATACACATACAGACGCGGTATTACATATGTTGACATAATCTCGTTTTTATTTGAGATCGCAATATTCTGCTGTCGTTTAATATTGCTTACTTGTCGTATTTTCGCGTCAGCTTTTTCAAATGGCATATTACATAAGAATCACGAGTAAGATAATTTTTTGCAAAGTCGGTCAGTGACAGAAATAGCGGTGGATGAAATCGCTGACGTTCCCGATCGGCCAGAATAAGAATACAATTCTTAGGTAGCACGCGCGACAGGATTTTTAGAGATTCTCTTCACCGATGCGGCACGGGATTATATAAAATGTTTCTACATAACCGAGAACTCCACCGCAGCTCTTCGCTTTGCCGGGGTGTCGGGGAAAAAGCGCTTACCCCAGCAGATTCGCGCTGGCTAAAGCCCTCCTTTCTCTCGTATTTTTTCGCCGCTTGAGTTTTATCTGATAACAGCAAAAATATTTTTTGGCCTCGCCCGCGAAAGGTGATACACGATCTTTTGTTGTCACAGCAGAAAGCCGATGCAATAAATACTGCTATGAGTATAAGGCTACATGTATATATATATCATACATTCTTCTATATGTATATATATATATACACTCTTTTTTTTACAATTAATCGTGGCTCCCTCTTGGATTCCGAAGCTCCAGCATCGCGCGCAGAGAAGATTACGCGCATACATAAGAATTTGCAAGATAGAACTTGCGAAACAGCTTTTCCACTTGTCTGAGCGGATCTTTCCATCGTGTCGTTTCCACAACGCAGGAAATGTTAACTCACGCCGGCAAATTATTTGCGAATCGCGATTGCCTTGATGTGCATTGGCCTCTAAGTAATTCAATAGTTACGTAACCCGGGCATTTTGGATGAATTAATCCGCTGCACGGAGCTGTATGAATATACCCGAGTCTCAAAATCGAATCTCACGACGCCGTCTGAACACTCAAGTGGATCCAGAATTCGGATTTGCTCCGTTCCACAATGGCCGTCGTTTCAACACAGTGGCTCCTGCTTTCCTTCGTCCATCGCGATGTACTGCGCGGGATTTTCGCGGAAAAGCTCGAGTCGGCGTTTTGAACGGGTTAATCCGCGAAGTGGCATTATTTCCGGCGAGATAGCTACGCTTCGGAGAGGGTCACTTCGTTATCGGGTAACGCGCGCAGTCAACAACCACGACCTCACGGCACAGCGTTAGCAACTTAAATATTTGTCGGAGATTATATTCATACCTGGGCAATTCTCTATCTATCTCTCTTTATTTTTTTTAATCAGCTTGTCGACGTTCTCGCTCGTGCTTTTCGCCTTTCCTTTCGCCGAATTATACCGCGAGCGCGCCGCAGATTTTCATTTCAGATCTGGCTGCGGTACTCCTGCGCGTACTCCGCGGGAGAAAATAGGGATCCGTTTCTCTCCCTTCCACCTTTTCTCTTTCGCTCTCTTTCCTCGTTCCTCTACTTTCTTTTGATTTCAATCTGTTTGACGGTTCTCGTCTTTTAGCGTGGTTGCTCTAGCGTGTGGCGACGACGGCGTCTCGGCCCGAGGAAGACAACGAGACAAGACTCGCGGCGGAGAGACGTCCGTTATCGGGTCGCGGCATCGCTCGAGCATCCCGGCTTCGTCCCATTTCCTCTCCCACGTCGGAGGCCGACTCCTCTGGACTTATTGGTACCCGAAAGACGGTCTCTCGAAGGTCGCCCAGGCGTAATTGCAGGAATCAGTCATGTTACCTCCCGGCCGGACAATCTGTCTGCCGGATTCTGTCCCGGTAAACCTTCGCAATCTTGATCTCTAATTTCCTTCGAGCGATACCTCGCTGCTTCTTATCGCTCGATTTAGCTCCATGTTTGTTTATAAGAAATTTGTCATACAAATACGTGCCGAGCTGGTTTAGCGCAACTTTTTCACGTAGTAAATATAGTTACGTAAATATAGTTTAAATAAATATATACGTAAATATAGTTTTAGAATATGTTTATAAATCACTTATAACTTAATGAGGCTTATAAAAATTTTTGATAACATTTGAAATTAACGAAAGAGATGTAGGAAATAATTTTTATGAAAGTCATTTTTATAGATCACACCTATTATATTTATAAGATTAGCCACAAATGATTCATATTGAATCTTGATAAGACAAGACATTATAGGAAGACGGAATAAAATCCCAAAAAGACACTATCATGTAATCTTATAAGATAACACACTGAATTAATACATTGGGATCCTAATGTAGACCTATGATGGGCCTAACCATTATAACTTCACAAGAGTCCTCATTTAATTTTCACTATATTCTTATCAAATGTACTATACTTAAGAATAATTTACATTTAGCTAGTTAGATTCTTGTATAATATCAGGCATACCTGACCCAAATTCCTAATCGGAATTGGGATGAATCTGGGATGAATCTGGGATGAATCTAATCATTATAATCTTACAAGTCTTCCTTATTCAATTCTTACTTTATTTTTATTAGACATAATATACTTAGGATTATCTAATATCTGCCCGGTTAGGCCTTTCTACAACATCAGGCGTACTTGATCAAAATTTCAAGTATTAAGTTAATATATTAGGATCCCGACGTGGGCTTATAATGGGCCTAACCTCAACAAGATCTCATAAGTTTTCTTTGTTCAATTATCACATTCTTATCAGATATATAATATTTAGAAAAGATTATCTTATATTTATCCAGTTAAATTCTTGTACAATGCCAGGCGCGCATGATCGAAATTTCTAATTGGGAAATTGTGTCTCGTGTCATGTATAAAATACTATCGCGTATTCTTTTTGCGAAGGATTTAAAAAAATTTATCTCTCGCTTTTGACCTCGAGACGTCGGTTTTATCTTGCAAAAGTCAGTCGATTAAAACATCGGGACTCGTACGATGGGCGACTCGTTCGATTAATTGCAACTATAAATTAAGAGCTAAAAGAGTTTATAGATATACGTCTCTCGGAGTATCCAAAATCGATACGCACTACCGTATCGCGAAATAATGGCGCGTGATTATGACTGGGAAAATATTTCAAAGGTATATGCCGCGCCGTCGTAACGGGTTATTATTACTCGATCGTGAGACCGTAAAATTCGATCTCGCGGGCGAAATTGCGATCCGGTACAGGAGGGGAAGGGACTACCCGAAACGCGCTGCGAGGACCTTCTCGTAGTCGTCTAATGGCTAGGACGTTATCGGAAATAAATATTTTTTGCTCCTGCATTCGCGCTGTTACGGCAAGAGAGATAGAGAAAGAAAGGGGGTGGGAGAGGAAGAGAGCGCGGTTAGTAAGACGATATCGGCATGGCCAGGGTCTGCATCGATTCGATGAAACATTCCCGCGAAACATTACCTTTCTTTCAATGGAGCTTAATGCACAGATCCACCCTGCGCGCTTCGGCTTTCGATCGCGGGGTTCACCTCCCCCACCTCCGTTCACCCTCGCCCGCCCTCTATCGTCTTCCCTCCGGCAGCGGGTCGGCGTCTCTCGCAAAGCGCTTAATCCTCCAACGAGTCGAAAACCCCGACGGTATTACCGCAAACGTTGATTTGTGGTCGCGGTAGCGACATTATTTATAATTTGCGGGCATTAATAGCGGGGCTTGTATCCTCGTATATAGCACCTACCGTCGCGATCCTTCTTCTTTCATTCCCATCGTTGTCCTTATCTTCGTCTTCTCCATTATTTCTGAGAACGACGTCGAGTTCATAATGTAACAATATTGAACATGCTGTTATGAAGAGAGCGCCGCAGGATCGTTAACTTTAATAATACATTCTTCCATCGATATAAAGTAAATTATTTTTTAATTGCTCTTGTCAGTGATGTTCTCAAGACACGTTAATCTCCGGAGATTTCCTCTGGCTTCATGGGAAGTGTCTGTAGTATCTTGCGTTACATATCAATGTGTGTTTGTGTGTGTGCTGATCTTTGGATCTTTTATCTTTATAAGGATATATAACAACCACATATTTTTTGTTTGTGGAACAGTTTGTGATGGAGAATATGTGAGGACGGTTAATGTAAACGGGATAAAATTTGAAAAGAAAGAAAAAAGAATCAGAGATACTCTATATTCTTATTTCATAAATTAATGCATTTCATACTCTTATAAGACCGTTGCGTGCAAATTCCTCTATTAGTTTATGAAAATCGAAATATTTGTCCATCGTCCATGCGAAAAGAACGAGGAACCGGCGTTTATACACAGTCCAGTTTGCCTTAGACTCGGCATTCGAATGATCGAAAAATCAAACGTGCTCGATGCGATTATAATAATTATTCGTTTCTTGCCGCTCACTCGATCGTGGGCGGTTTTCAAACTGCATTTTAAGCCCGAGGAGCTTTTTGCATATGTATGAGTCACCGCGTTTCTTTTTCCGCGTTTCCCGCTACTCGCGCGTCCTCCGTCGCATCCCCGTCTTCTCCCACGACAGCAACGGGAGCGCCGGGATGCAGTTCGAGGGGCAGTGGGGTAGCGGGATGAGTATCGAAACGATAAAAAACCACGCGGCGCGTACCTGCGAGCGAAGAGTCCCGGCCCTCCGAATACGTTATTTCTTCGGGCTGTTATTTTCACGGCGGAATCCACGGATACGGCGCATAGATAACGGAATCAGATTGCTGCCGTGCCATCCCTTACCACGGAATAATACCTTACCGTCGTATAACTCACTACCGGCAGACCAATATTTTTGTCCGAGTGCCACGCACGGCATCGGACATTTCCACTGCAGTTCGCTTCTTTACCACTCCCGTCTGCGTTGTCCGACCCGATGCGTTTGCGACTACTTACTCGCCTAGCCGTCGATGCACGAACCAACCATAGACATGTAATATATAGACTACGCGTTCCCTATCTTTCCCATTATGAAAAGGCGTTCGAAAATTAGAAAGAGAAGAATGCTTTGAAACTCTGTTCTATCTTTGTCAGAAAACGTGGTGGGGGAGAAGCGAGCGGTTTTCTTGGAATACATGCAAAAAAAATGGCTTAGTAATATCGGCTAAACCGCGCTAGCTGATTCAAACTTAGTCAAAAGGCTAATCGTTTAGCTGTCACTGTTAAGAATTTGTTATAACAGCTAAAATGCATTCGCTATGAAATGCAAATATATTAGGTGACATTAAAAATGCACATTATTTCAAGTAGCTAAGAAAATGGCAGTTATTTCTAAATTTCTTATCGTATGCATATATTAAAGAAGTTTGCCGCACAGTTACACATTTGTTACAGTCATTTATTTCTAGTAGCTAATATTTCTCGCTGTAGCGCCTAAGTTTAACAGCGAATAAATTTAGCTTCAGTAGTATCGACATTAGCTGTCCTTGTTTCAGTGACATATTTTATCTGTTACAGCTATTTTTTAGTTCTGGAAGCTAGTTTTTTACGTGTAGATACTGAGAGACAAGGATAGGTAGGGAGTCCAAAGCATTTTGCTCTTTCTGTACACTTTCTCAGCCAAACTTTCAGTCTATATATTATATGTCTATGGAACCAACGTATTGCGTTCATTTGTATTTCGCGAATCAAACTTTCACCTTCGCGAATGTTTCTTTCATTTTATCAATTTTCTTATTCTTTAAGGCCCAACCCGCACAACACGAAAATATTATACCAATGTTAAAACTTAAGAACTTTCAATTATGTTACCAAAGACTTCTTTACATTTCTTAAAGTAAAAAGAGACAGTATTTTCACAGGCAGCATTTTCGACGCAATAATGAAAATCCTGTCACTCCAGATCATAAGAATGAATATTTTTTAAAATTAGAATGGATTCTGATTCCATATGAGCGGATGTTTCATTCAATTAGAGTGAATGTCTCTCTGGCGGTAGAATGCATCAGATTCACTTTTCAATTTCGAATGAAAATATTCACTCAACTTTTCAGAGTGGAGAATTCATTCTATAAGAGAGAAAAATAACTCGAGAGACTCAGCTGTCATTCTACTTTTCGAGTGAGATTTTATTCCAAAAAATTTAGAGAGTCGATAACTACGTTATCAAGACTTTAAAACTTTACGTTCCAGGACTTTTAATAAATCTTAAACTCAAATATTAATACAAGGTTTCCTTGGTTAAGGTTGCTTTATGGTTAAATTAATATTATTCCAATATTTGTCAAAATATAACACTGTCGTGAATTAATGTTTTAATAGTGCAGCTCTCCAATGGAGAACATTACTACAACACTGTATTTTCATAAAAAAAAATTTTTAATTTACTGAGATATAGCAACATTTTAGTAATAATAACATTGATTTTGATATAAGAACACTATAGATACACTAGGTATTTTGTAAGATCAAGTAAAAGTGTGGTTTTATATTTAATTAGTTTGAAATGAAAAAATATCATTTATTCTGAAAGTGATATGTGTGTGAGATTAATGGATACAATATAGTTGTTTGATTAAGTTTTGAAAACGTGCTTCTTGTCATTTTGACACTGGAGAGAAAGGGTGAGAGAGAGAGAGAGAGAGAGAGAGAGAGAGAGAGAGAGAGAGAGAGAGAGAGAGAGAGAGA
>NW_022639495.1:2224024-2229084 GCF_010583005.1 Odontomachus brunneus
AGAGAGAGAGAGAGAGAGAGAGAGAGAGAGAGAGAGAGAGAGAGAGAGAGAGAGAGAGAGAGAGATGTCGGCGTGACAGGGTGCACCGATATTTCGATGAGCACTTAAACATTTATAGTTAAGTTTGTTGCACCTCGTAAAATGTTAACGAGCCCGGGAAGTCGGTAATGAAAATGGTTGTTGCTTCGCTTCCGCCTTTCTTCCTCAACTCGGCGTATTACGTATTTCGCAGCGCCGAGCTGAGAGTGCCAGTCTTCTGTCACATTGCAAAAGACCAAAACAAATTAGCAGATGTAATGTAATTGCACGACTCCAATTTATTTTCCGCCGCGCGGCGAAGCGCAACTTCGCGTTTCGGGCGTTTCTGCCGTAAATGAAATTAAGATCAGCACGGAACGGCAATGTCGCGATTCTCGTACGCGGAGATAACTAAACGATCATACTTTTGCCAGGTGGAAACGTCCGAAGGAAAAGTGAGACCGACACGCTCACAGCATCGCGAATCGGGAATGAGTGGTCTTGATTGAATTGTACTTTTCAAATCGATTCTCTGCCGATAACCGCCGCGCTCGCTTCCCTCGACATTCCGATTAAATAATGTAAGCTGTTTCTTTATTTTTTAAATACCTCATGTATATTGCATGTACGGTCAAAGAATCGCATTCATTCAGGTAGATGAATGAACTCCCCCATCGAGTAATGTACATAAATTTTGCAGCAATTTTAAGTATATTAAATCATGAAATTCAAGAACGTTGAGTCTTTTATGACACACATACACACACTAATCAGATTGCATTTATATTTATCACATAGAAGGATAAAATAGAAATACGAAAAAATAATCAAGATTTGATGATATTTATTTAATAATTAATTCAATAGAGTATATATTTACTTCATAAGTGTAATTTAAAAAATTGTAAAGTTTCTATCATCGATTGTTTCACGTCGTGATAATCATGAAAGTCTATCTAGACTTTTTAAAACTTTCAAATTTTTCGATAAATTAATGAACTTTCTTTTAGTCTAGATTTATTTTATATAAAAAATTTATTAATTTTTAGATATTTTTCTCAGTGTAAGCAAACCGAATTTTTGTTTTAATTTAATATTCTTTGTATTATCAATAAAAATTACTTTCTCTTAGATAATACTTTCTTAGATGATACTTTCAAGATGATATTCTGTCTTATCCGATTTATTTCTTATATCCTTTCTTGTATCCTTCTAAAATCCACTTTCAAAAAATTGATATTACACAAAAATTAATTATAGATAAACGAAATTTATGACGTTATAAGAGACACTTGGCATTACAGCGATTGTATAACTAACTAACTTATAATTTAACGAAAAACTAATTTCAGTTTTTTTGGAATAGTTCTTAATTTATCTTCCAAAAATCATATGATATTCCCTAATAGCCGAAATTCCTATAAACTTATAAAATATAAATCAAATAATATTTACTTGAATGCAGTATGTATTTTTCTACGTGTGCGGACATTGCGTAACGAGATAAGTTACGCTTATAATGTTTTTTTTCACGACATTCTCAAGCAAACTCCGGGATTTAATTTTATTCGAGAACTTTCAAAAATACTCAGAGAGATTACTCCGATTCCCTTCGATCGTATTCGCTCGCGTGGGGTAGCATTCGCTCGTCCCGCTCGCTTTTACGGCGATGCTTTCGCGACGGTGCGTGATCGTCGGGATCCCGGAAAAATCGCGACGGTAAATGAGCCGAGATTTATAACGTTCCCGGAGAGAGATTAAACGGAAACGCCGAGGAGGCGGATCGAAGATGTTTACTGAATTCGACGGCGACGCGCGGCCGAGTCAGACCGCGAATTGGAATTCCCCACCTAATAAATCAACGTTATGTATGTGCGCGAGTACGACAACGACGTGTTCACAGGACTCTCGCCATTTCCCTACCACGATATTCATCGCTCGGCATGGTTATGGACTCGCTGGCGTTGCGAACATTGTTTCGTGCGAGCGCGTGCACACAGGTTGAATTGTGTAAACTGACAAATCTCCTAGAGTGCTGCGATTTTGGAAACGAACGCGCTAGATAAAAGTAACTCGCGACCTCGGTTCTCGGCTAAAAGTCTCATTACGAAAAAGAGAAGAGGTCGACTCTCATTTAATCGATCTCGAATCGATGTAATTGGATCGAGTCGGGTTGAATCAGCGGTGACAGTAAATCTCGTTAAAGCGTGAAAAAGTAGAGTGCATCGCAATTATGACACGAACTTCGCTACTCCGCCTCCATTATCGCACTTTTCAGAATTTAGTAAATTAACTGCGAATTAACTACGTCCGCGTGATTTACGCTCGTCGATTGCCCCGGTGTACAATCGAATATCCCGTTCAACGAAATGTCACACGTATATTTAATTTTTAATAGCATGATACTCAGATTTAATAATTGCGTGAATATAGCCAAATAAAACTATGAATTTTGAAGATTTATACGTTATTATATATGTATTGTATAAATTAATAAAAGATATATAAAATAAATGTTCCTAGACAAATACATAAAATTGGTGCTTAAACTACACAATATATCTAAAAAAATATAATCTCATTCTTTGTAGAATTCTTTGAATCCTACATGACTTTATTCTTATACAGAGTGTCTTGCATAAGACGTACCAAATCAAATCACGCAGATCTAAGACGTAGTCCCTCCTCTCTGGGCCTATGAGATAGGCGCGCGAGTAATCGACCATTTCTTCGCCGGCCGCGTCGCGCGCTGTGATTAGCTCATCTATTTTATTTAATAACTCAAAATTTTTGTTGTTCGAAAAATGACTTCGACCATATGTTTCACTTTTATCTGTTTTATTTATATTTTTCTTTTGGTACATCTAATGCGGGACATCCTGTACATAGCCTTAAGAAGATTCTTCCAAAACAAAGAGGAAATATTCTAAGCACAATATTTTTTAAGTTATATATATATAGAGGAATTTCGTCTTTTATTTATAGTACAAATCTTGCTTGTCATTATAGCGCGTAAGAAGGCATTTAAATAAACATATTTCTCTTGATTCAAAAGGAGAAAAAGTTAGAATATCTACACACAATGTCACATATATAAGTGAAAAATATATACTGCATTTAAGTAAACTTGTTTCAGATTTATTTCATAAGTTTATATGTCTGTAAATCTATCACAAGTTCATCATAAGTACCAAATTTACTCAAAATATATCCTGAATTCTGATAAGTTTAGCATTTCAACCAAGAATATCAACTTAAAGGAAAAATTCGACTTGATTGCTACATAAAGTCGAAAGCTAGCTTTTTTGTTAAAATTTTATAATGTTCTTGCAAGAATTTTTTATCTGAATACATGATGAAATGAATAAATAAGATTTCCTCCAATCTATGATGAGTATATTTAAAAATTTATTTTAACGTTTAAATTCCTTCACTAATAAATCTTACATTTTTGATTATGTAAATCACGGTTATGTTCAATCACATTTAAAAATCAAGTTTTTATTTGTAAAACTCGAGTTGCGAAATTTTGCCGCTATGTTAAGGAGATGTCGGAGCGAGCGACAAATTTGATAAGCGTAGAGCGACCATCAAAAAGTCGAAAAAGTTATCATCATTTACCGACGATATCAAACTTATATACACTTAGGCTGGTATTCATAGTTCGATCTTATATTTAGGATCATCTTAAGTATTGTCTTAACCTTTAGAGGGCCGGGATTTGAGAGGGCATATCCGTCTTAGTAAAGTGGTAAAAAAGGTATCTTATATCATGGATTGACCATACACTAAGTATCGATCATGAGTAGCGCCAATATATTGGCTTTCCGGTCCGGAAGGGATCAGCCCGTATATAAAATTTCAAATTCGAAAAAAATACTTCTTTCACATCAATTTGTAAGTGTAAATATGCGTTTCCGATGTATTTTTCGACGTAGAATCCAAATCTGATGTCAAAAATACAATAAACCTGAAAACAACCCCTATAAAATTACAAAAACTACCCCTTTTATCACGCAATTTTCATTTTTTTTATTTGAAAGTGCAGATATATGTTTCCGATGTATTTTTCGATGTAGAATCCAATGTCAAAAACACAATACACCTGGACATAACCCCTATAATATTACAAAAACTATACCCCTTTCATCACGTATGATTTCGAAACACCCTCTTCTTTTGAACACGAGCTTGGGACCGGCTGTGGCAGAATTATGTTTCTTTTTTTTTATTTTTTTATTTTTTTTATTTTGGATTGCTTTTGTTTTTTCTATTTTTTTTTGTTTTTTCATTTTTTTATTTTTTTTGTTTTTTTTGTTTATTTTCTGATTTTTTTTTAACTCTTTTATTGTTTTTTTTAATTTTATAAATTACGATAATGATCGTTTGGTGTGATAAATTTCAAAGCAAGGTTCAATGCATAAAGTTTTACAACATACTTTACACTCATATGATGATCGACATCTCTTTTTGTGTATACTGCATAGAATACATTGACGTGATACCGTTTTACTATCATCTGAAGCTTGAATTTTTCTGGGGAAATGTCGTCCATTTAGTCTAAGATTAGACGAAATAAATGATGAAACTTCTTGAGAATTACTTTCAAAATATCTCTTACGACGCTCAATCGAAAATCAGGAAACTAAATCGCACTTTTATTGAGCATCTTGAATAAACTGTGGGCATTTATCAATATCAAATCAATCAAATGAAAAAACAATTTACTATACCATTTCATACATTTTCTAATAGATTCTGTCAAAGATAATTGTCTGTCGATATCATCGATTTTGCCCATATTTTTGTTATAATCCATGATACAAACGGGTTTTATAATATCTTCATTGGTTTTGTAGTTTTTCCTACCAGTTTTACAAAACTGGTGTTCGTGAATACTTGTCAATACATAAACTTCCTTTTTATCCATCCATTTGATTACCATCCAAGAATCGGTGTGGGCAACTTCTGTTTCACCCTAAAAAACTATCCGAAATAGTGCTCTCTACGCTAACGCGAAATAACTTATAACCTACCATAAC
>NW_022639495.1:2229657-2230355 GCF_010583005.1 Odontomachus brunneus
TACTTTGGGTGTGGTACAGTCACACAAACACGCGTTGTCACCACGGAAACGATACAGAACGAAATAAGCATATCTGACGTAATTTTCGAAAATAGACCTTTTCAAAGGCGAAGGTTTCTTTAGAAAACCCTAAAATACTATCCCAAATAATGCTTTCTACGCTAACGCGAAATAACTTATAACCTACCATTACATAGCCTACTTTCGGCCTATGCGCAGAATAAGTACCACTGCGCATGCGCGAGAATCCGTATCTGCTACTATGATAAATCTAACGTTATGGGGGTGATTCTGGGATGTTGGAAAAATATTGTCAAGGTATTGGGTGTGCTACAGAGTCACACAAACACGCGTTGTCACCCCGGAAACGATACAGAACGAAATAAGCATATCTGACGTAATTTTCGAAAATAGACCTTTTCAAAGGCGAAGGTTTCTTTAGAAAACCCTAAAATACTATCCCAAATAATGCTTTCTACGCTAACGCGAAATAACTTATAACCTACCATTACATAGCCTACTTTCGGCCTATGCGCAGAATAAGTACAACTGTGCAGGCGCGAGAATCCGTATGTGCTACTATGACGGACCTAACGTTATGAGGGTGATTCTGGGATGTTGGAAAAATATTTTCAAGGTTTTGGGTGTACTACAGAGTCACACAAACACGCGATGTCACCCCGGAAACGATACAGAAC
>NW_022639495.1:2233712-2233977 GCF_010583005.1 Odontomachus brunneus
AGACCTTTTCAAAGGCGAATGTTTCTTTAGAAAACGCTAAAAAACTATCACAAATAGTGCTCTCTACGCTAACGCGAAATAACTCATGACCTACCATAACATAGTCTACTTTCGGCCTATGCGCAGAATAAGTACCACAGTGCATGCGCGAGAATCCGTATCTGCTACTATGACAAATCTAACGTTATGGGGGTGATTCTGGAATGTTGGAAAAATATTTTCAAGGTACTGGGTGTGCTACAGAGTCACACAAACACGCGTTGTT
>NW_022639495.1:2234101-2249749 GCF_010583005.1 Odontomachus brunneus
ATAAGCATATCTGACGTAATTTTCGAAAATAGAAATTTTCAAAGGCGAATGTTTATTTAAAGAACCCTAAAAAACTGTCCGAAATAGTGCTCTCTACGCTAACGGGAAATAACTTATAACCTACCATAGCGTAGCCTATTTTCGGCCTATGCGCAGAATAAGTACCACTCTGCATGCGCGAGAATCCGTATCTGCTACTATGACAAATCTAACGTTATGGGGGTGATTCTGGGATGTTGGAAAAATATTTTCAAGGTACTGGGTGTGCTACAGAGTCACACAAACACGCGTTGTTACCCCGGAAACGATACAGAACGATATAAGCATATCTGACGTAATTTTTGAAAATAGACCTTTTCAAAGGCGAATGTTTCTTTAAGACTAAATTTGAGAACATCCCTTTCATTATACAAAAAATTGAATGATGTTATATCAAAAAATGTAAGAATGTCTTTAATAAGGAAATACAATGCATTTCTTTTTATTTCCATTAATTATTTGATGTTATTATTGTTTAACCTAATTTAATGTTAATTGCACGTTAAATTTGTTAAGAGAAACGGACCGGTATAATTATAATCAATTAATTAATGATTATGTAGGCTCATTAACGTCATTTATGTGTACGAGTTTGTTAATACAAATATAATTACAAAATATCATTGTATTTGTTTATCAAAGGCACGTTACTCGCGCGCATATTATTATGTCACTAACATTAGGTCGTTAGTAAAATACAATCCGAATATTACGCAAGAATAACTGTTGCCTGAATATTGCATCAGTTCGGCATGACATCACGGGGAAATTTCGTGTAAAAAAATATGGGTTATAAATCCATAGCATAAAATGCTGCAGAGAAAATCAACGTAAAAATATATATCGACGTATAAAAAAATTTGAGATTATTTTCGTTTTAATCCACATAACAAAATACAGATTGTACGCGTGTATAAAT
Source organism: Odontomachus brunneus (assembly GCF_010583005.1). Classification (NCBI taxonomy): domain Eukaryota; kingdom Metazoa; phylum Arthropoda; class Insecta; order Hymenoptera; family Formicidae; genus Odontomachus; species Odontomachus brunneus. The sequence goes on from NW_022639495.1 coordinate 2,235,060, forward strand.
CATGAATACTAAAAAATGCAGGAGATTTCGTTGGGCGCGAGTTATGCCAAAAATTGATAACAAAGCCCCGTATTTCAATGTGTCAGCCTATTTGAAACCGTTTAAATTGCGGCAAGATATCGGGCGAACTAGAAAACTAGAGCAGGAAAACTTGAACCTATTGAGGAAAATGAATGTGATTCATCGTCTCGGGGTCAGTATCGTTCTGTGCCACAACCTCTTACTAAAATGAACGAAATTCTATATACATATAGTGTATATCGTCACTAAGAGAAATTATTCTTTAAGAAATAAACAGATATTTCCGATCAAAATATCGATGAATTTTTGTATCCGATTAGGAAACATCCGATAAAAAATAGCGGTTCAATTTTATGATAGAAAGTATTCGATTAAATTTAATCGGATATCCTGTTTGAGTATAAAAATTCATTGGTATTTTGATCGCAAATATCTGTTTGTTGATTTTTTATCGAATAATTTCTCTCAATGCGTCGTGCAAACTTAATATTCGCGTACATTGGAAAATATTCTCTAGTCTTCAGATCATAATTTTGAATAACTTTCGACAATATTAATTTGCATGTATAACAAATTCGTCGAGATAAAATACTAAGCGTTTCTTTCATCTTCAGGGAAAGGTGGATTGTTGGGCGCCGGATGTTGAGTACAAATCGAAACTCCTATATCAAGAGCGAAGAAATAAAGAAATCATGAGAGAAAATCAACAAATGCTGAAGAAAATCAATAGAGCGACGAGTAAATATCCAACACGCGAGTCACTAGAGGACTGGAAAAATCGGCAACGGCTGATACAACACCGCTCAAGGTTAATTATTATTCGGTTGCATACGCGAATATTCCTACATGTAAAAAGCAAGTAATTCGGTTTCATGTAGGAGATTAAACTTCTTTGCAAAGCATACGATATGTCACGCAGATTTTTTTCGACGATTGAAAGACAGTCCGCTAAATTGGACATCGAGAAGCAATTAGTCTCTCAGAATCGGACGAAATGCTTCTTTGACGTTGGGCTCAAAGACGAGAACTGCAATTTCGGGCGAATAGTATTCGAGCTCTACGACGATATCGCACCGCGAACATGCGAGAACTTCGCGGCTCTCTGTCGCGGCGGCAACAATGGATTGTCGTATAAGTATGTAAATGACAAACGGTAAGAGCGAATAATGCCTTAATTTCGGAAAGTCGCAATGAATTAAAAAAACAGTCTCTCTCTTTTTCTCCCTCTCTGATGGATTAGAGAATAGCCTTGAACGATGCTCAATATTTCATTGTTTTTCTCATCGCATCACTTCTTTAAATTAGTCATATACTCTGCCATATATATATATATATATATATATATATATATATATATATATATTGTTATTTACATTGTTACAATGTTCATCTATACTACATATTACAGTTTCTTTCTCCATATTTCAGTTTGCATGTCTTGGAACTAGCTTTCACTTGCTCTTTTTGTGTACCTGAAGTGACATCTGTATCCCATGGGGGACAATAAACTCTACTCTATTCTCTCTTTTTCTTTTTCTTTCTCTCTTTTTCTCTAAAAATATTCCCTTGAGAAAAATATTACGCTAGAGAAATATTGACCAATCTTCCGTGGCTTTGCTCGGGATTCATGAAAATTAAAGTCAAAACGTTCGTAGGTGCAATTCATAAAAAATTTACAATTCACAGGCGCACCCCATTTCATCGTATCGTCGTCGGATATTGGTGCCAAGGAGGGGACGTCACGAGGTTTAACGGCACCGGTGGTACCTCTATATACGGCGATTCATTTGAAAACGAGAACTTTGAGCTGCGCCACGCAGGACCCGGCGTCCTGTCGATGTGCGCCGACGATGAGGGTAAAAATGATTCCAAATTCAATCTCACGTTTAAGCGCTTGGAGACTGTAGACGGACGTAATATCGTTTTCGGTCGAGTGACTGACGGAATGGTGAACGTTTACAAGGTAAGGTAAAAGTACAGATACTGGGACATTATTCTCTAAAATACGATCAGCGTATTCTTCACTAAAATGTGTTATATTTACGCGACCGGCGGTTGAGTTGTAAATATAGCACTGTAATCAGTAAAGTTCACTGATTGAATTAGTTAATGATTGCCATTATTAGTACGTTTTGCGAGTACAAACAGTATCATTGCACGCAAGATGTGTCGAAGTCATTGATTCCATCGTTACAAACGCAGAAATTTGAATTCGGTACAACGTAAATAAATTTGTTTATCACAGATTTTGCAGTGAAAATCAGTGAGAAATAAGACGAAAAAATAATGTAAGAGTGAAAATATTCATTGATCCTCGATGAATTGGTTTGTTTGCTGATTCAATCAGAAACATTTTTACTGATTCACTTTAAGAGAATAACAACATTGATATCTAATCCTAAACATTATTAAGTCTGTTCGTTTTCGAGGAACTTCTGAACTAATGCAATAAAAGTTAAAGTGAAACAAGTATACTTTATATTTTACTCTAATTTATTATAATATTAACATACACTATTAACATTCATCTATTAACATACACTAGTTTAGAAGTTCTTCCAAAATGAACAGACCTCTTATTGTTTTGGTTTTGAAATACAAATTTAAATTTTCAACGATATATATATATATATATATATATATTGAATATTATATTTCGCTTGAGCCAAATATATATTTTATATTGAAAGTTTAAATACCTATATTAAAAAAAAAACAAAATAATAAGAATGTTTAGAGTTAGATTACTAGTATTATTAATGTTCAAGTATTGATACTTTTGCCTTTACGATGCCGCATCGAGAAGCCTCGCGCTTGTGGTTGGTAACTTATGAGTAAAGCTCGCGTGAGCCAACAACGTTGCTGGTGACAGAACTGGCTTCCCGCCGTTCACACAGTAGTGCAACGTTACCAGCTGCTAGTGTGCGAGCACAAAATATAACTAATATTATAGCCGCAAATTCGAGAACAGCGCATTTGCATTCAAAGAATAATTAGTGCGGAATAATTTTGAACAGCATTGACAACTGACCGTTTTGACATCATTGATTAATATCGAACGGGAACGCGCGGTCATATGCGGCCATCTAACGGGTAGCTAGTAAATTATGAAGAAAGACAAGTCTCAGTTCGAATTATCCGTTCTTCAAGAAAGTCGATTTGCATTTAACATGACGTACAGTCTTGTAAGTGACTCATGCAGAATACCTATCAGTCACTCATCTCGTTAATGTTTGCCGACAAAAATCCTCGCGTATAGATTCAAATCGAAGAGAAATTTTTATTTTCGTACTGAAAATATTCGGGAATTTTTCGGAAGACAGAAAAGAGGAGAGAGAGAGAAAAGAGAGAAGTCACATATCGAATTTGTGGTATTAATTTTGTTCCTTTATTTTGTATTTGTATATGAGGCACAAAAGTTTCACGTGTACCGCGATATCGACAGAAATCGCCTCAGAAATCAATACTTCCAACGGTATATATATCTAGGTTACCTGTTTTTTACGGAGAATAAAAAAAAGAGTGAAAGAGAAGGGATGAAGCTGGTGTCGGTGCCGTACGGCGCATCGTGTTTCACGAGAATTTAATTACCGTCGCGCGTTCAAATTCAACCACACAGTTGCGGTAAACTGTTTATATCTGCCACGATTAAATAGATCGAGGAGTCTGGCACGAAAATCGGAAAGCCAATAAAATCGGTGATCGTATTAAATTGCGGAGTTCTGTCGGCGAGGCGTACGCACGAAAAACCATGCAAACCTCAAATATAAACAGACTGCATTATCATCGTGGGTGAAAATATAATTTATTGTAGTGGACTGATTGTATAATTACAAGTACTGTTGTTGAGTACTCAACAACATTTTCCATCGGAAAATTGAATGAATCTAGAAGCCAATGTGGCGCTATGTGAGAAGCCAAATAAAGAGTATGCTAAATCGCTAAAATTGTCATCTCTCTAATTACCGCACAAATTGCTAATTGACACATTAATGCCGTGTGATTATGTTTCATGTCAATTTACAGCAGCGTTAGGCATTAATCGATTCAGATGTTGATTGACTGAAATAATCGGCAAATCAGTAGAGTCAAAATTAATCAATCGTTATATATAAAATCACAACTCAATTGATCGATGAAATCAACTATTGTGACCTCAGAACCTTGAACATCAAAAAGTTACGTAAATCCTAACATGAGTTAATTTGATTCAGCACATTTTCATTCGCTTACAACCGTAAATATGATAAAAAAAATTCCGCTTACAACCGTAAAAATAATGAAAATTCAACATTTTTTTCCTTTTTAGATTAATGTAGAAAATATTAAAAGATATGAATCTATGGTCCGTATTAATAATTGTCACCTGAAACTTGTCGCAATATTCAGTTTTTTGTTCAGAGTTATATCGAAATGTTACTGTTGAATTGTACAATATATGTGACATTATATCTGTAATCGCAATTTAACTGAGATACTTTCATCTAACTCTAAGTTCAAACCTAAGTATCTCACTTGAGAGGACTCTTAAGTAATGACTGTTAATACGGACTTATCAATGTTTTCCGATTCAATTAAACTGAAGAAAGTTATAATGAAAAAACAAAAGACATATTTTTAAGAACTGTATATTTGAAAAGTTGATCTGAGTAAATTTTATATTTTTAGGGTTAACTTGGATTCGGTCGATAACAGTGATCAATAATTAATTGCATTAATTGATAAAATTATTCACGATTATATATATGACAACTAATTTATTTGCATTATTGGTCTGTTAATTATTTCAGTCAAATGGAGTTTTATCAATTAATGCCCAATATTGATTAGCAGGCGTAATCAATTTCCACGTCACTATTGAAAATGTATTCCAACACTCCTTGCATAGATATTCACTTACACAATGCAAATTCATACCCGGCACAACCTCGGCATTAATTAGAATCTTAGAGCGGCATCAAATTCGAAGCTCGATGTTGAGAATTGATCAATATGTATACTGAGAAAGAAAAGCAATTGGATCGATAAAATTGACAGTCACACGCCTTCAAAGAAATATCGCATCTGTTGAACAAATTACGCGTTACTGCAACAATAAGTTGCGTTGATATAATTACTGACTAAACCGCAATCACTGAGTCGATTGATAACTCTCACCATAGCAACTTTATAATTCGTTTAACCTCGACTAAATGTCCGCTTGAACGAATTTTGTTCATTCGTGCAAAATCTTATTAACTCTACTACTTCTCTTTCTCAGAGTAAAAACCGCGATCGCGACGATGACGTGTTCCTTCCTGCGAGATCTTTTTTCGTAACTTTTTTTTTATCGAGCTTCCTCTCATTAAGCGCTTCTCATGTGAGTAGTAAAATAACCAGAGAGCGCGCAGATACGTGGCACAGGAAAATGAATAATATCATCGCATGCTCAAGCTTGGTCCGATATAATGATGAATGCAAATAGAAGCCAGTAAACAAATAAAAGCGTGTAAATAGAGATATAAATTGATTCGATATCGCGTGGATGTGGATTATGCCGTTGCTTTTTTGAACGCACATCACGGGACAAATACTGCTCATGTGTGCGCGACGATTAAATCATGACTGGATGAACCGACATTTACAGCGATTCTGGGATGCGCGCAAGCGAAACTGATCAACGTTCTCCGCTCTTCAAGATTCGCAGTAAGATTACAAATTTCGACCTAATTGTCAGGCGCGCTTATTTTGCAACGATGTTTTGTAACGATGATCTTTTCGCGTCGTTATCGTTACGCGTCGTTGCGCAGGTAACATGCACAATAGCGACCGCGGTAACGACGATAACGACATCGTCGTTACCAAGTTAGATAACGGGCGTACCGGTCTTTTCATACAAAAATCGTAATCGCCGTTCTTAACTGCTTTGCAAAGCATTAAGTGCGCTTTCAAAGATACGTTCGCGCTACTGAATTTCTTTTCTTGTTTAGACATCTTTTTTCCGTGCTTTAGACGTTTTTTCTCAATGTCAAATGTCATAAAACGAATAAGAACGCGTGATTCGACTCATTTACAATGAGAAATCGCACGGAAAAAAAAGATATGGTGTGCATAACCAGAAATATTTAATTGCGAGCAGTATAATTGCATCACCCTAGTTATCTTGCATTCAGAAAAAAATACTTGACAATTTACTTGTGTGTGTGGAACAAAAAGTTTATTTCCCAGAAATAAACTATTTTACTGAAATTAACTTTATTTCGTAGAAATAAACTCACGAGTAAATCTTCAAATACTTCTTTTTCAGTGTGTGACAGTGATAGAGTATGGTTGACATGATTCAGTTACTTTAGTACATCAACTACATCAGTGCAGTTACGCGTGATGTGGTTGTGGGAACCAGAAATCAGTTGGGGTGACATTTACTATGAATGTGTTCCGGTTGGAGCAACCAAATATCGTCACTGTAACTCAGCAATTGCTCTGTGGTTGCAGCAACCGTATAATTAGTTGCCCCGTATTTTACTGTTGAATGTGGTTGGCACAACTAGATTTGTGTGTGGCTCAGCCACATAACTACTGTTTCTTCCGTTCGCGATTTACAAAGTTCTGCAATAATGGCCGGATTAACTGAACGGATATATCCGTTTCTGATGACAAATCAAATGGCTTAAGAGAGTCCACCACACAGTAGAATAACTCGAATACAATAAAATCCCGAAGCTCTCCACTTCAAAGAGTTCGAGCTGTTTGGCCGAACTTTTCGTCGACTTTTCGGCAAGATTCGATATCGGACGATATCGAACGAGACCAGAGAAGGATATGAATTTTACCGCTGTGCCCGCTGCCGTTCATATCGCGACTAAGTGAAACAGGATGATGTTGGGCAAAATCGGCATGAACAACAAAAGCGAGAGAATTCCCCTGTGGAAAGAGGCTTTATTCTCTCGGCTTTACGATCCCATTATGCGCGCAATGCACTCGGTCTTTTACGATTCCGAAAGATTTGTTGACAGTCGGTTTTCTCCCTTACCCCTGCTTGTGCCAGAACAGCGACATATCGACCGTAACTGCAGCTGAATATTTCTGACGTCTCGCGAAGCATCCACCGCAGACGCTACCGTTATCGCTGCCCCTCACGTCGTACATTCTGCGAAATAATGCATACTTCGCATTCACAACACTGACCCGACCACCGTTTATGCTCTGAGTAAGATGCGGTAATACGAAAGGGTCTTCTCTTTGTCCATTTCTTTTTCTCCGTTTCTTCTATCCTTTCTTTGCTTACACGGGAAATATCATTATTCAGGCAGATAAAAGGGGGAGAGAGAGAGAGAGAGAGGCGAATGAGATGAAATATACGAATACAAAATATGAAAAACGAGGAACAAATTTCGTGATAATAAAAAACCGGGTATTATTTTTACATTTTATTTCGCACTGTCAGCTAACGGCGAGATACGTTTTCGTTGATTCAGATTCTGTTTCTTCTTCCTCTCTTTCCTTCTTCCATTCTCCTTTGATTTACGATTTCACCGCTCTCCACGGATATTACCTTTTTTTACATAAACTACATGATATATTTATGTGAAACTTTAACTCATCGTCCTCCATGTAATGGTCCAGAGAACGTCGGATATATTTCATCACAATTCCGTCATCATTTTTCGCGACTTTTATACGTTTCACGCCTCTCTCATAATTGCCGCGGCTTCTCACGTAATATTTATTAAGTCCAAATTAAATCTCGGCGTAGCTGCCGCAGTTACGAAATGAACAATTGACTTTCCCGGCAGTAAATAATGTTTAAGTGTATTTTAATTGTCGCGGGAATTATTATTATGACATCGTAATAGTGATGATATTTATCATTACGTTAATGTGTACTACCTTAATAGTGAATATATATGTACGCGGTTATTGAATTCGCGATGGACATTACGAAAATTGCGATTGCGACCGTTACGACGTTACAGCCGTCGTTGCTATGATAATTAATATTGCAAGCCTCTGATTCGCATGCACATACACATATCTAAATATGTATACACACACACACATACGAATATACATAATAGTGATTATTATCACATTAAAACAATTACTAATACGGGCGTCATTCTAGCATGAAAATCTCTTTAATGTTCGTCACGGTAATTATGATGTATTAATCGCGCGTATTATTATAGGTGATATTAATCGTAATTATCCTGAGAGTAAACCCGCTATCTAATCGAATTATAATTTAAGGCATATTATGCTTTCTGCGTCGCTGCGCAACAGAACCGAGGAACTGCAAAACGGAACATCTAACGTCGAGATGCGTGAAATCGTGAGACCGTCGTATTTTATATTCGTAAAAAATGTCGAGTTCACCGTCGTCGAGAGAGAATAGAGATATAAAGAAGAAATAAAGATAAGAGCTGAAGAAAAATAAGAAGTCAAGATAAAAATAAGGTAAAGAGAAGTAAAAAAAAAACAGAGAAAAAAAGAATCATAGAATTGACAGCGTTCCTGCTAAAACACTGAAATTAAGATTAGAAAGATAGAGATGTATTAAACGTAGAATTACTCAAGCGAGTTAGGAGAGTTAGGAGAGCACCATTTATAGGGAAGAAAGGAGTGAGAAGCTGCAGCGTGTTATATCATTTCAGTCTTAGAGCTTCTCTTTAACTCCTATTAAAGTTTCTCACTCGCTCTCATTCGCTTCTTTCCTATTAATGGTGGACAGGGTCCGGTCCAATTAGGGATCATTACGCGGTGTCCTAGCTCTTACTTGAGGAACTCTAGTTAACCGAGATGCTTCCTCTGCACGGAGAAAATATTACAGTCTTTTCTCATATAAATTCTTTTCAATTTTATTATGTTTTTAATAGTCCAGAAATAGACTATCAGTAAGATCTATCTTGCCAGGGAATACAATAAATTTCGTTAGAAATATAGCAAATTTTAATTTTATATTAAAAGATACATCTTGGTTTTCTCCTTATCTTATTTATAACGAATATGTAGCAAAACCATTTTACACATAGAAATTCTATATTTTTGATAACTTTTTAATATTTTAATAATATAACCACACACGCGTTAAAGTGCAACGAGTTACGTGATCCGATTAATCCAACCACACACGCGTTAAAGTGCAACGAGTTACGTGATCCGATTAATCCAACCACACACGCGTTAAAGTGCAACGAGTTACGTGATCCGATTAATCCAATAACCACGTGATCGCTTCTCCTATTTCCTTCTTCCATTTACTGCATAAGTAAACAAGGAAAGCGTCTCAACCTCTATTGTTCTCTCTAACCGGCTTCGGCCTTCTAATAGGAAGGTTCAGTCTATTCAATATGTCTGTGGAAAGGATAAAGACAACGTCGGCGATGTTGTCTTCATCATGTCGGTAACAAACGCGTTTTATCCGCGAACCGATAAAATGCTTCATGAGTTCCTGTCTTCGATACATTAATCGCCAACGGCTACGTGATCAGAGCAACGGCGTCAACTTCCCGCCCACTGATTCGAAACAATCGTTCACCTTTGACATCGAATTAAGGGACCACGCGACTCGGCTATTACACAGACCTGATCCAGGAGATCGAGCTTAAACGCGTTATCGTTGCACGTATTTCTCGCGGCAAATTGCAAATTCTTTGGCCGGATATTCATCTTTTTTTTCGCCCACGCTAACAGAAAATGCACCAACGCGGGCGTGGGCTTCTCATCTCGGTCGCCTCGGCAACTTAAGGAGTTTATGTTTCACCAGATATGTATCTTCAGGGCACCCAAGGGGCGTATTTTCAGTGATGCATCAAAGGAGCTACTCATAAATTCATTATTTATGTAACGAAATTACATTTTTATATATTCACTACTTGAATAATAAATGTTAATTTGAAGCTAACTTCATGATACCGTCTTGCCACATTTTACTCAGTATAATGTTATTCGAAATATAAAACAGCAGTTTCATTTTCTACAATCGACCATTACGCAAAAACAGTGTAGTGAATATTCTTCCTCTTTCTTTTATGACGCGAAATATATGACATTCATAACGGTAAATTTTTTATTTAGATAGTATTATCTTTTGCAAAGTTACGATGGAATAATGATCATGTTGCTTTTATCGTAAGATTATGTGTGCAAAATTGCAATATTCAATATTAAATTTATCATAAACGACGCAGATAAATCGCACGAAACTTTACCTACAAATGTCTTTTACGATGTGTTATGTTATATTTTTGTACAATTTTAAGCATCTCAATTTAAATGAACAAATTCTTTAATAATTCCCGATCGTCGACGCAGCGAGTACTGTTATTGAAGTTTCAAGCCGTCCGCAATTGCGCGTCGCTTAACAAAGGCGCGACTACGCGAATAAATGAGGAAATGTTTTTCACGATCGCCCCCATTTACGGCACTTTTTATTGACTACGATATCTTGCGCGAGCCCGGCTTATTTAGATGCAAAGAACTTTGTTACGTAGGAGAAGTGTTGTAATATGGCGTTTGAGAACGCGAACTTCGAGACGACGACTGTCTGCAGAGACCTCGGAACTTGGAACTCTGCTTGGAGCAACTTTCAAGGACGCGCAAAAAGGTGTCTAACCCTTCCGTGACCGAACGTCTGCTGCAATTACCGCCGATGAGCGGTCCTCTTGGAATAAGGACGCGTATCGAATGAACGAGTGAGAAAAGGCTCCGAGGAAGCATCGAGAAAAGGAGGAATAATAAATTACAATTTAAATTAACGTTCGATAGAATAGAATCGTAAGAAATACACATCGGCGGTATCATTTCTCGTAATTGGTCCGAGCACTTTCAACGAGTCTGATGTAATATTAAACGCTATTCTTCATTTATAATTCAATGGCGAGGTAGCCAGACGCGAAAGCGAAGAGAGAGAGCAAATCATAATAAAATCTACTAAGAGTAATTAAAACTATCTAATTGGTGTTACGCCCTTCTTGATTTTCCTAATGGATTATCTCTCATGAAAGACGGATAAAGAGAGATTAAGGGACATTCACACGGTCAAAATGTCAAGGAAATTGCATCAAGAGGAGGGAACTTTATTTTCGCACGGCGGAATTTTTCGTTGCGAGGCGAATAATAAAACTCCATTGACAGACCCGGGAGAGTCATTATCCAAAATTATTCCGTAAGTCGCGCGTGCACGAGAGAGAGAAAAAGAGAGGGAGGAGGGAGAGAGAGAACACGAGAGAAAAGAGAAAAAGCCGAGAGGGCTTGAGTATTTTCGCATTTAATTTGCCGCATCAACAACGCGGTATTATCTGGCTTGATTACCAGCGTCGTCGCAATGTACGCCAAAGAAATTGAAACCATGTAATGTCGACAGCGGCAGAGAAAAGAATCAGTTTCCGGTCTCTCGGTTCTCCAACACAAGCTTTCGAGTGAAGTAACCCGCTCCAGTTGCGAGAACGCTTATGTCCCGCAGCAAACAAAGCGCACACGATTAATGATCGGTCACACCGCGCTCGGACGAAATAATCGAAATGCCTATATGAGATTACCCGTAGTCGCCCGGATCCGGGAAATGCGGGCAAACTTCGGCGTACCAGCCGCACGGACTCGGAAAATTAGGTCGTTAATTGTATAGAATTTGCGCAATCGAATCTACCCCACCACGCAATTGGACGACCGCGAAGAGCGCGTTTGCTCGCACGCGCTGGATCGTTTTGATCAGGCCGTTGTGTGCGAGCGCCGATTAAGCCCTTGGCGTTTCAATCTCGTACTAAGGGAGCAAGCCCTCTTAACCCTTGATTCGACAAAATTAACGTAACGGTCGACTTAATTATCCAACACTCCTAGCGTGCTTTCTCTCTCTCACTCTCTCTACTTCTCCCTCTCTCTCTCTTTCCCTTTGCCTAGCTATTCCCTGTGAATTTCCACTCTCCCATCGAGAAGCTGTGTGCGCGCTGGAAAAGCGGAGAAAAATCGAATAAAAAGAGCAGAAAAATGTGAGGGAGAGGCGTCTTTTTTGCTGTTCAATTCTGCCAACTGCAAACATGATGTGGCGGTTGATTAATGCGCCTTTCTGCATACGATTAATCATTCGATCGCATACATTTTGATGGCACATCAGTGATACATTACGGCGTAGGAAGTTGAACGCGGTCGATCGCGTTTACGCGGGTAAATATCCTCTCATCTGGCGGTGCGATTCGAGCCATGGAGAAGATTAAAATATGCACACGGTGTCTCCTGCGAAATCGGAAAAAGCGGCTGAGTGCACATAGCATAGTCCCTCGCTAAATTTCCACGGTCAGGTTATTCCCGGCGAAAATGTCGAGCTGCATTTCGCCATCTCACTGTCACAGGATAGTCGATATTTTAGTCAAGAGGAAAAAGGAAGTGAAGTCAGATTTTATAAAGGATAGTGTGTCAATTTCTTGTCGATTTACTCGACAGGTTGGCGAATTCGACTGTCTAAATTGTTTAACATTCCTCAGGTAGAAAGATTTCCGAGAAAAATTGCTCATTAACCAAAAACTGGCTAGTTTTTACTGACTACAAACTAGACAATAAAAATGATAAGCAAATGCTGAACAGTTTATCTCTGTTTAGTAAAAACTCGGAAAATACTGACTATTTACTGGTCAGAAACGAGGCAAGAAAAAATGGTAAATAAACACAGAGCTACAATAATTTTAATAATGAATTGACCGTAATTATACAAAAATAATTCAAGTTACATGAAGTATGTTTCGAGGAAAATGGAGATAGAAGCTGACAAATTTAGTTCTTTAAAAAATAGGTAAAAAAGTCGCAAGTAGTACAAAATGGCGTAACTGGTAATAAACAAAAACTGTTTTTTAATTAATTTTAAACGCCCAAAAGGCTTGGATCTTCTTTTGTTTTATACAGAAAGACATGTAGACTATCCATTGGTAACAAAAACTCAAAAGTCGTAATTTTGTGAGTTGAATCATTCTTGCATAACTATCGCCAATTTGCACGCGAAAAGACTACTTTCTAAAACACGAATCTCGCATTATTTTTTTATATTAAATAATAAAATAATAAAATATAATACTTCACAATGTAAGTATTAATAGAACAGTAAAGACTATTCGACAGAATTTTGTAAAAAAAAGTTTGGTTAGAAGCTGGTCAAAAACTGATCAGAAACTGAATAATTTTACGATCCAGTTACTGGCAAAGCAAGTAAACGTCCTAAACTAGTCAGAAACCAGTCAGTAATCCCAGAATTCCTGGCTAATTACTGGCTAGAGAGAAGTCACCCTTTCTATTTATGTCGTGTTCCGCAGTCGATTTTATTTTTCAATTGCGCTCTCTTCTCAACTACAATGAATCGATTGTGAATAAAAAAATATATATATCGTGAATCCACTTCAACTATCCCCCTTATAATAACCCCCTTATTATCCCCCTTAAATAGACCATCTTTAGAAATAGATCCTCGACTTGCGAGCACAGTCGTAGATCAATATTATTTCACAAGAGCACACAGTCGACGTGTAACGTTTTTCTTACGTAAAATCTGGCATAACAATTTTTTCTCGCATGGATATCAAAGCGACGTTAGCGACGATCCCGCCTCCGCTTGAAGCCGATGATTTATTCAAACTCTTCTTTCCGAATGGAAATAACGCGGAATAACGATGTTTCGCAAGAATGTATCGTGGGGATCAGCTACATACGTGCGTCGCGAGATATTATGTAAATACTATAGATTGCATTAACATAATCGGCTTTATTAAGAAGAATGATGGAAGGCGCGCGAGAATGTATTGTAAAAGTGGCAAGAACGAGGGAAAAATGAAAGAATCGGTGCGATTCTATCCTCCGGTGACACGTGTCACTCTCGCGATTTTATTTACCGCTTTTCGCGGCTTCCGCGTCTCTAATGAAGCGGTATGTACATCACTCTCCGTGCTCAACTAGAATTAAAGGGTTAAAGGATTGCGCTGGGAATACCGGGAAAACGTGTTTCCACATGCCTACGAGCATGAACATGTTGTCTCAGAAGACAATGTTCTCTTCCGCTCTATTCCGACACAAACTGCAGGTAAATTCAGGAGAAATCCGCATAAGCTTCGCTAATTACGGTTATTAACATGTCGCGCGTGCAATTCGAGTAAAGGGTGAGATCGGGGGTTCTTTTCTCACGCGTTTTGCCCGCGAGGAACCTCGCGCAATTGTGCGATTATGCCGCGAGAATGTTTAGCCCCTGCGAGCGCTATTAATCAGTCTTTTGATTCACGTCGCGTTTCACGTATTCACGACGATACGGCAGCCTCACACTCCGGCTTTCACTCCGGCCAAATCGAGGACGTGTGATAAATAATTAATAATTCTCCGCTTATTACGTGATTTATCGTCTACGCCTTTATCACGCGTCGTGGGAGATTAATATCGTTCGGTGCATGCACAGATCGTTTAATTGCGCGCACCGAAATATATCCCCTTTAATCGCTTTCATCAGCTTCTTACTCGAAGAAACTTCATATTCTTCTGAGTAATACAGCCGAAGAAGATCGCTCAGCTTTGTGCGCTTAGTTCAAAGGACTATAACGATGCCAGCCAATCCTCCATCGGAATGTGCGCGCTTTAAACGCGCGGAATAACCCTGGCTGAAAAAGCTTAAAGATGCAACTTTGTGCCGGTGAAATACGCAAAACATTATGTATATATATATA
>NW_022639495.1:2250274-2265371 GCF_010583005.1 Odontomachus brunneus
ATATATATATATATATATATATATATATATATATATATATATATATGCAGAAGATTAATGTACAGTTGTGCGCGATAATACACCAATCTTCTTTGATTAATAACTAAACGTTTACTTGGAAAATTCATTCATTTGGAAAACGGTAGAGCACTTTTTTGTTTAGTTTGAATATAATTAATACGCAAGCATATAGCGGCAGACCTTAACATTATCGCTCATATATCGTATGGCGTGTAATCATTCATGAATCTTCTTTCAATAATAATTTAAAATTTTATATGGCTGCTCGCAAAATGGTAAAAGAATTGCATGTTTAGTTTGATCTAAAATTTACTTGTACACTCAGTTGCATTGATGCTATACCATTCACCAGATCGATAGTCACTAGAAAGCTTTGACCAGCCGTATCCGTTTCTAGCTGATCATTTTTCATGACTCTTGATTCATCCGGCAAGCGGAAATGTGTCAAAACAGAAATGACATTTTGACAGCTTGACGTTTCGTACATACGTGTTTTTATCAGAAAGTTATCCGCTCACGTGTAATGCACAATCAGTAGAAAATGTTAAAAAAGGTAAATAAGAAATTAATATACAGGGTGTCTCACACTCTCCTCAGAGCATTTTGTGGAGACGTAGAATGGGTTGATGTGAACATAAAAGTCCTATACCGTTTTGCGATATTCGCAATAATTATCGAGATATTAATTTATTGTAGAAAATTTGTGAGTGATCATGGAGGATATGGTAAATGAGTTATAATAGGGAGGACTGCCGTCGTGTACTTATACTTTAGGTCAAATTGAACAAAAAAGTCCTCTACCATTTTGCAAATAACCACATAGATTTTTAATTATTAATTAAAGAAGATGAGTGCATTATCACGCAAAATCGTGCAATAATCTTCTTTAATTAATAATCGACGACGACAATGATAGCGGAAACAAAGGATTTCGTTCCTGTGTATTTCATTCACGCAGAAAAATGTCGCACAACCGTGAATCGAGTCGTTGCGAAATGCGAAAAAACTATTTGTCATGTCTTTTACAAATCGAATCTAGGTGGGATCAAACCAGTTAAAAGGAATGTCACGACCCGCGACGGCGCAAGTGAAAAATTACTCCTCTTCGACCATAGCTCTTCAACGACGCAATTTTTCCGCCAACTTTGGTGTCAAGCATCGGCAATTTATGGTTAAGCGCGCGAATCATAAAATCACATCTAAGGATATCTCAATATTATCGATATGAATGTGGCATCGATACTTTTGACTCGATACTAATATTTTTGGTATCAATATTTCATCAATATCGAATTTACTTCATCACTATTAAATTCGTATCAAAAGAAGAACTCTGACATCGGTATCGATACGGAATAAAATCTAAATAGAGGAGTCATATAGCATCCAACATCCGAGATACAGCGTTTGATATCTAATCGGAAAATTCGTTTCCTGGAGAGAAAAATGTTGCTAGCTAGCTCCACTTGTAAATAAAAAAAGCATTGTACTCGGAAAAGTTCGGGACTCGTACAATTTCTAAACTCGGGAATGCGCGATACCTGTCGTTACGGCCTGTCTCGCGAGTGGTATCAGGACGCTTAATTAGCTCCAAGCCGAAGACATATCAAAACAAGAAAGTTCCCGCTCGGACATTAAACGTGCCTGTCATTACGGCCGCAACTTGCAAATGTCCAAAGTTCGCGCTTGTACCGCACCTTAAACTTCCTCGGGGCAAGAAACTTCCCTTAATATGCTCAACAATCCCGTTATTTCGCCGAGCTGCCGATCGCTGGACTCGGGGGAACTTGACCGTAAAGTACACGGCGAAGTTTTCCGAATAATCGCTCACGTCGACCGCCACGCGCGCTGCATATATACGTGAATAATTTGTCGCGCTCCGAACAAGCTTTTCATCGCGTGACACGTTTCACCGTCACTTTTAATTCACGTTGTCAGCGTCCAAAGACCGAGAGAAATGAAGTAGTCATTAATAATGGACTACATGAATCCCCGATCGATGCAAAAATGATTAATAAAACAAGTTTTGTCGGTATTACGTGGCGTAATCAGAGACGCAATTAATATAGACGGTAACAAAGTCTCGGATCTCCATACACTTTATCTTAGCGGAATCTTACTCGGACATGGAGTTATAAAGACAAAGTTGAATATTAAAACTGCGAATCAGGTGTGACACGTCTAATCAAAGTTCCTCTAGAAAAGAGCTGACACCTCGAGCTCGCCGAAGAAGAAGAGCTTCAGTCTGGATTTTTCTTTTCACCTACATTTGCACCTCAGATCAGCAAATAAATAAAATGGCCCCAACAAATAACCCTTCAGAATTACTCGCCGCACGAGTTCCCGGATCGAATTTACATACAACTATCATAAAATCTATCTCCAGTCAAGGGAACTACAGACGTACAATAAACACGCTCCGGGCATTGTAATGGATGCTGTAACTTCACGCCTCAGTATGCTCGCGGAAACATCAAGTTTATCCGGCTTTGCCGCGAATTAGCCTCGTAACGGTGGAAGTTGGCGCGCGACTTAACCTCCAATTAGAACGGAAGGGTTCGACTCTCAATCTCTCCGTGATCTATCGGCCGCGAAACGGCCAAGTTACTATGAGAGTTACGGTTGCAGAATTGATCGCGGATACCACATTCGCACGCGCACTCAGAAACCCGAAATGTGACCGTTCTGAGACATAACGTGGCTAGCATTGTCACACGTAACAACGATGTAGAAACGGGATAATATTCGTCCCCGCAGGGAAATGAAACTCTCGCCAATTTCGCGACGGATAGATTGGCTGAGGTTTCTAAAACGTACCCGTTGCCGGGACATAACTCGAATAATATCGCCTTGCGCGCACAATACCTCGGGCGCGGAACCAATATCGCGCTGCGCGTGAATTAGTTATCGCTTCTACATCGCGGCGCCATGCCGACGTCGTTTCCTTGACGTAGAATGTAAATCGGATCGCATAACGATAAATTTTGTCGCGCGTTTAATCGCCTTAATGAAATTCTCTCCTCCATTGAGAGAGATGAGAGAAGTACGTTCACGCGCTAAGGTTCCCTATAACGATTGCGAATACACAATGCACAAGTCGTCAACATCATCATTGTCGTCGTCGTCGTTGTCGTCGTGGCTTTTCTTCATACATCGCCAGAGATCCGCGAGAAATATGCAAGGAATTCTCCGGGAGAATAAACTCCACGTGTCTACGTGTCAGCTCGAGGCGCATTTTCATGCTTTTTCGGATCGCATGAAGAGACTCGGTCTGACTCCTGTGTATCTCCAGATATCGCTATTAAATTCAAAGATCAGCACAATATGTTCTAAGCGAGAAATGATGTATTTATAAAGAGTTCACGCACACAACAACGACAACAATGACGATGACATGCGACTAAGCGCAAGTACGTGCTGCACAGGGCTTTGTCGCAGATTCCGCGACAGGTGTTGCAACAGGATCCAATGGCACAAAAGGATTTTCTCATACCGGAGCTTCCACGCATAATCGGGAAGCCGATACCCTCGTTTCAGGAATGTAAAACAAAGAGAAAGCCTAAGTTCTCGCTCCGCGCTTCGATCATAATATCATTGGAAAACGCAATCCGATGTAGCTCCAATGTACACACTATCCGCAGCATCTGCACAATTGCGGAATCAAGACTGCGAATTATACGCGCGAGTTCGGCGTACATTGTAATGCGCCACGTGCATAAATCAAATATGCGTAAATATACCGCGCTAATTCTGACATCGCAAACAATTTTATCCAACCGTGCCGATGCCGTTTGAAAATGCCAAACCTAAAGCATTCCCGCGACGAAATCTTGATCCTACTTACAGCCTCACTATTTCATTCAACACCTATTTTGACACTAAAGAAATTGAAAAGGGGAATTTTGGGCATTATTAGAGAGAAGTAAGAATAAATTACGTTGTCTAGATATAGCTTCCGGAATGGAGCCGTGTCTTGAATCAGCGATAGGCATATCGCTGATTCAAGACACGGCTCCATTCCGGAAGCTATATCTAGACATTGTATCAATGGCCGTGAAAGCCTCAAATCTAGTAATAAATTACGTTATTAAAATTAAACCTACTTTGTTAACTTAGCTCCTATTGCATTGTAAAATTCAAAGCTTAACGTAGAGCTTTATGTTAAATCTTGAATTCTACAATGCCCTAGGAGTTAAATTAGTAAAACAGATTTAATTTTAATGGTACAAAGCGCACTATAGATTGTATAGTTATACTATAATTGTACTATAAGTTTCAGAATAATAAAATAAGTGTTGAATGAAACAGTAAGGCTGAAAGTAGAATGAAAATTTTGACTCGGAAAGGTTAAATAAAATTAAAAGAGATTGACGTAGGTTTTAAAGTATCAAAATAGGTGTTGAATGGAATAATAAGGTTGAATGTGGGATCAAAATTTGGGACTCAGGCAGGAATACATCCGACAAAGCGATATTTTTGCCATACTGACGAAATTTATGTTCTCGATGGATACACGTTGCCGAAACCGCGAGTATCAATCGCTAAATGCCTCGGAATGTTATCGTATATATCCGCACCACTAGAATAGTGTGCCAGTCGGATTACTAGCGCTACCCGCATGCAATTAACATCACGAGTATCTGAATTGATGCCTAGGTATCGAGATATACGTGCTTGGATATTGAGTGCATGTGCGTTACTATCTGATATTATCTCTGTCGCTATCTCACGGCAGCCGCAAATATACAAATAACTATATACATATATATATATATATATATATATATATATATATATATATATATATATATATATATATCGGCATCTTGAAGGAAAATCGATAGTAGCAATTAAGTCCTTGTAGCTATATATTGAATGCTATCCGCTGAAATAGCATTTTGGACGGAACGCGGAATCAGAGTCTAAGTGGTAAACTCAATTTACACGCGACTGTTGTGTGCTACAAAATGGAAGTTATTTTCTAGAATGAGAATAACCGTGAGAATCTTTCCGTGAAAATTGGTGAAAAACTAATTACGTACATGCATACCCTTATAGAAAAATATCACTGGCTGTGATAAATTGGCCAGTAATAAATAGTAATTTTATTACTCGTACGAGTAATAAAATTATTGAACGACAGTAATTATCACTGGCCAAATTATCACTTATCAGTATTAAATTTCTATAAGGGTACACGCAATCCCTCGAGGCGTAATATTCCGTTGCAGTTCTTTTTCACATCTCTCCTACATATAGCGACGACACACGCAATGTCGGCGAGTACCGTCTTCAATAAGCCCGCGAGAGAGAAATAATTGATGCATTATTCACAATGGCTTAGGTCTTCTTGATGAATTATTCCGGGAATAGCCAGAGAATTCGGGAAGGTTCGAGAGGTCCTATGGAAGTACAGTTGGTACTTTTCAAGGATGGAACGAAAGGGGCGAAGAGGAGAAGGATGATCACAGCTTGGTCTTTGAAGTGCACATAGCCTAGCGCTATGAGAAACGTTGCAAAGGGTGCGTAATACTGCATTTTATGGGGAACGTAAAAGAATCGTGAGTGTAAAGTACCGAGAGACGAAAACCAAATTGGGCAAATACGCGACCTGAGAGACCGCGTATTCAAATGAACTACTGTTGCTTCTAAATGCTTCTAAACGCTCTGGAAGAAAGCGGTGTCTCGAACGAGAATAAGGAGAACAACGCCAGAGTATGAAATGTACACGAAACACATAAAATGAGTCATAAAACGCTATTAAGAAGCAACTTCGGGGAGGAACTGCGGGCGTGGGAACAAACGCGGATTGTTGTTTGTCCTCAGGAGCAGAAGCAAGAGCAGAGAGTGTCATTCTACCAACGTTTAAAAATTTATTCGAGCTGATCTATCCAATAACAAAGTCACGTGGCAGATGTTCAGTCATTTTGCACAGCAAAATATATAAGTATCCAGTAACTGACGACGGAGCCATGATATGCAGATAAAACACGTCTATATAGAAATCTAAAATATAGTCTATATATAGAAATATAGTCTAAAATATAGTTTATATATAGAAATCTAAACAAAAAAGTCCTCTACTTATATTTTTTAAACAACAACGTACAATTTTGAGTTACTAATGAAAAAAGATTAGTGAATAATTACGCGCCAACGTACAATTTTGAGTTACTAATGAAAAAAGAATAGAGAAAAATTACGCGCCATACGGTAAATGAGCTGTATTGGTGACGTCTGCCGCCGTGTGTATATGTGTATGTGTGTATATGTTTGTCTGTCTTTCTATGTGCGTTTGTATATTACGTCAAACTGAACTGTCCTCGGTTAACGGACACTTTATATACTGCATTCAAATAAATGTACACTTGTTTCAAGTATATTTCATAAGTCTATGTATATAATTTAGTTTGCTTACTGCATAGAGCCGGATTAACTTTTTCTTTAATAAAGTTTTATAGTACTCTTGTAAAAAGAAAAAACTTTTCTTTTAAGTACATGATAGTGAGCTTTTCTTAAATTTATGATGAATATATTTTATAGATTTCTATCAAGAAAGTATTCTTTATTGAAGTTAACTGTTACTTAACAGAAGAAAAGCAAACTAAGTAATCGCTTTTCTTATAATATTTTTATATTATATATAAAAGAAATAAAGTGAGACTACATCAATGCCGTCAAATTATGCTGTAATTATGTCGTATAGTGCGCGATGCACGTAATAATCGCATTAAACTGTCCGTCTTAGTTTGTGCACCTCACGCGTTTCGACTGGTATGGCTGGGATTACAAGAACGCGAGCACGATAAAGAGTTGTCTTCATATACGGCTTAACTCGGTTCAGTTTCGACATCGCTTGTTGTAATTGTCAAAGGATTCGCGCCGAGAAAGAAATGCCAATGCGAATAATCAACCGTTCACGACGCGCTTGTTCATTTTAGTTTCCGAAATGTGCTAAAAGTCATTAAAGTACGTGAATATAGTTGGCAACTCATTCGCCGTAACTTGCCACTTGTTCGGGAACTAATTAAACTCCCTAGAGCTGTGACTTTTTGTAATTAACTATATCTTTAATGATAATTTGCTGATCGCAACAGCAGACTGAAAAATCTATCTCGAGTGATTGCAACGGAAAAGAATCGTAGCTTAACACCGCATATATTATTATGTGAGTCGAATTAAATAAGTCGCGAAAGATTAAATGTACGTTAAATTAAATATTGTCCATGCCAGAGTAATTAGAAAAATAACAACTACGTAAAGCGATATTTTAATGAAATAAATAATTGAGAAAATTCCTCTTCCTCTGGCGCTTGGTACATTTTTGTGGTCAACTAATATTTGCATGCGTAAAATATTTCATAATTCACAACTAATTGTACTAATGTATTGTCACGTTAATTAACGCATTAGGCAGACAACAAAGCGATAATATCATAAAGGCAAATTAGTACGATCTGCTGAGTCATCATTAGTTCAAACCTCTCTTGAGAAACCGAATACATATAACGCGATTCAACATGCCCTTATCTTTGCCTTATCCTTAACACGAATATGCTCCCGTTTTGATTAGATATCTAGTCAGACCCTTGTTAGAACTCTCCTGAAGTTTAACTAACGTTCCGTAATAACAATCGCTATCAGACGATTTGCACACACGTGTCCAAACTGATATGATCCCTGCAAAACTCGGTGAACCGGGATTGAACCTTTCCCTCAGAGAAACTACGGCTATGTATTTCCGCGAAATCGATCGTCGCCCGTGTTAATTTCCTATCGACGCAAAAAAATACGACGAGCATCACAGCGTTATTACGAGAAATTTATTTCCTTCCGCTCTACGGGACTTCAAGCTCTATTGAAATTTTTCTCCTCCTACTGTTCTTAATTCTAACGTGTTAAAGGTTCGTTAAATCAGACTTCTCTCGTTTCGTTTCACCACGTTTCGCTTGAGCCTCAATATTAATTCGCGGGAAATGAGCGTGACGCGATAAAAGTTTTGAGCTAGACAATGCAGCGCCAGGAAAGCGGAGATGGAGATCGATCAGGGCGATTTTATTTGCATACGTTTTGGCCGGGGAAAAAGATCAGTTAAATTTTATCTCTCATTTGCAGTATTTTAGATAATTGAATTTACCAAAAATTTTACTGTAATAGATGAGATGCAACAGTCAGATTGAAAGAGAGAGAGAGAGACAAAGACAGAATAAGAGAATGACAGAATAATGCTGTTGATAAGAAAGTGTGACAGAATGAGAAAGTAATAGAATAAAAGAGCGACAGAATGAGAGAGTGACAAAGTGAGAGAGTGACAGAGAGAAGTGAGTGAGAGAGAAAGAAAGATCGATAGACAGAAAAAGAGAAAAAATCGCCAACTCTTCAATCCCTTTAAGACAATTGCGCGCTGTCTATATCTCGCAAAGTCTCAAAGCGGTTCTCTATGCACTTTTACAGCGAACATAAATCATCCGATTATGCAATTCTGCTCAAACACACCCCCGCGTATCCGGTGCGCGATTAACAACAGTAACACGAAAGTTTTTCCTAAGCGCCTGTTCGAAGACACGAAATTGTTCGAGCATTCACGCGCTTAATGTGCCGAGAACTAGCCAGGTGTGAGCAGTTATTCTTACCGCGAAAAGTTCCCTCGAATAGCCATTGCCTCAGGACGAAGAAGAAAAAAAGATAGCAAAGAGAAAGAACAAACGCCCTTAATTTCTTTCCCGCTCGAATCGCGAACCAAATGCAAATAAGCCGCTCACGAGAATGAGCATGAGTTTAAACGCGGTCGTATTATCGCGGCCGGAAATATGTCGAGCAATTTTTCCTAAACAATAAATCTGGGAAGGGAGAAGACTGCTAATCGCAGGGGACTTTATCAATTCGCGAAAAGTAGGAGAAAAGAAACATCACGAAAGCATCAGCAGTCCTTGCCAAGCACTTCGCTTTTTTCAGGTCGCTTGTTTTATATCGATTTCATCTTTTTTTAGAACTAAGAAGGCTCCACAAATTTATATTTAATCGCGCGCTACGATTTTAACGAGATGAGCCAGCAATAATGAGGCACCGATTCGTGCAACTGAGATCATATGACGTCCCTCCAATTGAAATGCCACGTATATTTTATTTCCAGATGCAATATGGATCTCAACAATCTACGGTGGGAAACCATTTACTTCAGTTTGCATGGCCGGTATGAAATAAATTGAAGTTCGATACAGGAGTTTAAAATACGAATAATTTCAGAGAATAAATGCAGAGAATATTTCCTCGAGAGTAATTATCCGGTCGATATTGTCGAAACGAGCGCATAAAGAAAAAGTTTTGAAGAAGTACAATCTCTCATTAGATACAAGAGAACGACTGATTAGAGATTAATTTTAGCAACAAATGACAGCATACAATTCGTCCTTGGAAGTTCAGCTATAAGAAAATCCGCGAAGTTGCTACTCGCATTTCGTTATATTGACGAAGAAAGAGGTAAGGAAAACTAACGAGCATCGCCGACTGATTGGCACCCTTTGATCTCCGCGAATTGATAACTCGCGATTGAATCGAAGCGGTATAAAGCGTTCGCTGATAAACAAGAAGCAGCTGCGCTGAATCGCGTTATCTAATCGAGAAGTGATCAGGAAACGACATAAAGGCGCTTGACTACGTGAATGGACAAGGGAAAAGCGCCGACTATGCGATACCTCTGAATCAATGCATTTATCGCATACGAAGACAATAAGAGACACTCTATGTAAGTGCGTAAGTACCGACGCGAAATATTCAAAGAATACGATTTATTCGGCTTGTTTGCTGATGCAACTTGTCCAAATCGACGGCGAAAACTCTCAGTATGGAGTTCTCCTTAACGTTACGTTAGGCAAAAATACGTTGACTGTAAAGAAATGAGGATATAAATAAAGGTGACCGAGAGGACGTAAGTTAGCAAAATCGATCATTTCTACTGTACTTTAACAGATTTTAGAATCAAACAAGCAAACATTTCAAAGCCATCTTTGTATACGTTTAAATATATATTTAAAAATTTTGCTTGCTTAATTTTGTAACTTATAAAAAAATAGCAAAAACCAACAGATTTAACCAACTAGCCCCGGTCTGCCCTACGTATTAAGATTGTATTTCAAAATTCTTTTCAGTGAAAAATTTCACTGAAAATCCACACACTTCACTCAAACGCGTAAAACAAGCCGACCGCGAGTTTGATTCAATGAATTTAACGTTATAATAAAGACATTAAAATATAATGAAATGAAAACTTTACAAGCGCGAATGTTACTTTAAAAAGCTTTAAAAAACTATCCCAGAATGCTTTACATGCTAACACTACATGACCTAATTTGCAGTAACATGACTTTCGGACCATGCTTAGGATAGATACCACTGCGCGAGAATCCGAATATACTGCTACGATGGATATAACGTTATGGGCGCAACTTTGGGATATTGGGAAATTATTTTCAAGATTCTAGGCGTGCTGCTGAGGAAGAGTGGAATGACATTAAGGTACATTGTCATCCAAGAGACGATGCAGAGCGAAATACGCACACTTCACGTCATTTTCGAAAATACACCTTTGCAAACGCGAAAATTTCTTTAAGAAACTTTAAAAAATTATCCCAGGCTTAACTAACTCGGCTTAATAATTTTGTGGAAACACAAAACTCATCGGTTTGAATCTCGGCTTAATAATTTAGCGGAAACAGAAAAGACTTCGGTTGAATCTTGGCTTAATAATTTAGCGGAAACACATCGGTTCGAATCTCGGCTTAATGGTTTAGCGTAATCACAAAACACTCGGATCCGAATCTCGGCTTAATAATTTAGCGGGAAATCGAAACATTTTAGTTCGAATCTCGGTTTAATAATTTAATTTGTTGTCTTGTCAACAACAAATGCGTTTGCATAAGAAAATATCTCCGAAGAGATAATATGTCGTATATAATACAACATAAGTTATAAAATATATTAATCAAATAATATATATAGAGCATACATTGGTATATATATATATAAAGTATATATAAAGCATATATAGAGCATATATAAAGTATATATAAAGCATATATAAAGCAGTATATATAAAGCATATATAGAGCATAAAAAAAGCATATATAACATATACAGAGCATATAAATATAACATGTTGAAATATATCAGCAATTTAGTGTATCATCAAGGAATAATCCGACGAGAAGGAAGCCTGCCGAGTCGAAATTTCAATTGGCCATTGTTATGCAAGAATAATCCAATTCAAAAAATTATAAGCTTTTATCAATGGATATTCCATTCACATCTTTTTAATTCAAACAAAAAATGCAAGCCTTATAGATGCTTGAAATGAATTAAGAAACAGTTTTTTTATTTTTTACCAGTCGCGTCTTTTGGCACGTTTTTTTAAGGATTGAGTTAGTCAGTACTCTTAAAGAAATAGAAATGCTTGACTCATTAAACTATTCTCAGAGTTAAATCTCAGAGTTAAATTCCTTGGTTAGATCATTCTTACATAACTCCGGCGAATTGCAAATTTCAATTCTTACTTTACTTCCCGTCGGACTCAATGCGATTTACGTCTACGTGCATGCAATCTACGTAAAGTGACGCTTTGTGTCTATTATATGAGCGTCTAAATTGAGCGCTCACCATTGCGCGTCGTCCCACGGTGTCCAGGGTCCACCAGCCATCATGTCGCTGCATCTGACATTGTAATGGTCCTCGCGTCCCACGTCGCCTGTAATTCACTCCCGACCACGGTAATCTAATGGAGGTGTCACGAAAAAACTCGTCTCTCTTGGGAGATACATTCCGAGTTGCGAATTGCGTATGAAATATCGCGAACTGCGTCTTCAAGGAAATGTCGGCCTTTCGGATAAACGACGAGTATGTGCGACAAATTCAGCAATGGTTCGATCGAGTTGCAGTGTATCGCTTTCATACACGCGCGACGCGAATTGCTTACGAAGAAAACGGAATCCGCGAGCGAAGAGAATACACGACGCGAAGGTCGATCTCGCGAAATCTTTCGACGCTTTGGCGAAGTAATCTGTGCGAAATCTCACGTATGACACGGAATATCTCTAATGTAACGTTTCGATGGTACAGCTCCGCAATGTTTTTGCGGGTAACAGCTCCGCAATACTTTTACGAAGACAATTCCGCAATGATTTTACGGGTAACAACTCTGCAATACTTTTGCAAAGACAATTCTGCAATATTTTTGCGGATAATAATTCCGCAATGATTTTGCGGGTAACAACTCTGCAATACTTTTGCAAAGATAATTCCGCAATATTTTTGCGGATAACAGCTCCGCAATATTTTTGCGAAGATAATTCCGCAATATTTTTGTGGATAACAACTCCGCAATATTTCTACGAAGTTCGCTCGCGACTCTTCCGCAAATACGATCCGGTGAAATTCGTAAACCTATTAAATTAATAGTCGAACGCGAGCGTGAATGAAAAATCAAAAATTATGAAAATTGTGACGATAGAGATAAAGATTCTGTTCAAAATTCACGCAAAAAAAAAGTTACCGCGTGAGACGTCTGTCTTCGTTCGATGGAACTTGTCGCGCGTAAGTAAACAAACAACTGCTTGCATGTCTGACTTGTGTACATCGCGTTTCTCGCGAGGGATCAACGCTCGCTAGCATTGTCTTTATTGTATCCGGCGTTAGCAAACTTTAACTCTAAATGAAAAATTGAAACCTGAAAATTTTCCGACGATCGTGAAATTAATTTTACGAGTAGTTTACATAATCATATTACATCGCTTCACGCAAGTGTCGCACGATACCGAATTTTAATTAATAACGAAATACGAACTCTACTTTATGAAATGCAATCACGATTCAAGCTCACGCGAAAAAGAAAATTGAAAAAATCAACGACCGGCGGAAGATCTATGATGCGGGTAATGTGATTGCGCATTTTCTGTAGCGCAATCCTTTTGTACGTTGGCGCAATCTCTATGCGCGTTGGCGCAATCTCTATGCGCGTTGGCGCACTGCTCAAGACACCTGGAAGATCGCATTCAATAAAACTGAATAATTTTACAAAATTTTGAATGTGCAGACTATACTCAATTCTTTAAGCGTCTACTAGATAATGTTGGGGTTTGATAAATTAAAATTTCCCCCGACAAAAATCATCGATCAATCAATAATCTAAGTTAACCAATTTTTAAATATACATTGGGAGAAAAATACTTGAAAATTTATTTGCCAAATTTATGTAAAATATGCATTATTACTAATATTATTATTTGAAAAAGCGATCTTTCAATTGTTTCGAGCAGTGTGATTTTTATTGGACGACACGTACACATACTACACTACAGCAAAGTAAATCGCATTGATTTGATAAGCATGCACTACATCGAAAGACTATTTGTCTTTCTATTATCAATATGTTTCTTGTTTTGACTCACCAAACTGCCGATCAGGGTAGCCACATTCTGCTTTCCTTCCTGAAACAGAAAAATGCCATTTGGCCGATTAGATTCGTGCATTGATGACGATTTGAGTGAGAAAGTTTGAAGGATTAAAAAAAAATAAACGCGATATTTTTCACGCGGGAAGAATTTTTCGGAATGCATTTACATTTGGAATATTCCACTTTCCTTTTTCTCAATGTTGCAAATAAATCTCTTAATCAGAACAAATCAAAGTTTTTCAAGTGGTAATGTTACTCAAAAAAAATTCTCCCCGCATATAAGTACGAATTAACGCGATCTTTGATTTGAATCAAATTATTTCGATTTCGAACAAGAGAATTATCAATCTTGTCGAATTTCTGATTACAAATGTTAATTAATGAAGCTCACCTTCGAGCTAACCCCGCTCGGCCTGAGCCAGGTCCTCCGGCGCAGCAGCCCCTAAAAGTCGGCTGGTCGTCTCTGCAACAGAAAGAAAATTTAATTTAGTTATTATTAATTTAGTTAAATTATTTACACACGACAATGGAGGCATTAAAGAACTCGATTTTAAACAAGAGAATTTTTAGTTTTATCGGACTTATCGGAATTATGAATTCAAATTAATGAAACTCACTTTCGTGCCAACTCTGCCAGGCCCGAGCCGGATCCTCCGGCGCAGCATCCCCTTAGAATCGAGTACTCGTCTCTGCAACAAAAAACAAATTTAATTGAGTATTAATTAATTACACGATATGGAGGAATTAAGGAACTCAATTCCAAACAAAAAAATTTTGTCGGATTCCTAATTATAAGTACAAATTAGTGAAGCTCACCTTCAAGCCGACTTAGACAAGTCCGAGCCGAATCCTCCGGTGTAGCATCCCCCAGGCATCGCATCCATTAGAGTCGCGTGACTGCGTCTGCTCTATTGGATCTCTGTGACAGAAATTTAATTTAATTTAGTAATTTAATAATTTAGCATGAACTAGTTACATGCAACAGCAAAACGAGAAAAAAAATTGTCGTAACAGCACGCTCGAGTTCCCAATGCGCAATAAGAAATAATTAAATTATAGCTGAATAAAGAAGTAATAATATCCGATTAATTAATGGATAATAATATTAATATCTGATCGACAACCATATAATGATATCCAGTAGTATCAATTAATTAAACACGACAGAAAGATGAGGTAAGGAAATCGTCGTAACGGCACGCTCCAGTTGCTTTCCAATACGCAATAAAAATAATTAAATGACAACCGAATAAAGAAGTAATAATACTCGAATAATATATAAATGGATGATGATAATATTTGATCGGCATTGAGAAACTCGATTGCGACGTTCCTCTATCTAACAAGTAAAAAAGCCAATGAAATGCGGTAATTACCTTAGGTGTCGCGATAAAGCCGCAACACCTGCTCGCGTGAGGAGTATGCGTCTTGATTTGTCTTAATTATCGCCTCAGTTGTCGCGAAGTCGAAACGCGGTATTAAAAATCGGCACGGAATGATCTAAAAAATAACACGGCAGCTCCTGATGTGCTCGCCTTGACGACTGAGAGTGTTATGGCGTGGCACTCGAGCACGTGCTCGCACACGCGTGTTTACATGGCCCGGCCGCCACTCCCCCCCCCCCCCCCCCAG
>NW_022639495.1:2265406-2270403 GCF_010583005.1 Odontomachus brunneus
CCCCCCCCCCCAAGCGTCGCTCAGTCAGTGGTACGAGCGAGCCGTTACGACAGTATATTTACCTAGCCTTTGTGGAGCTTAGAGTTTTTGTTAAAGCCGTTACCTAGGTATTGTTATTACCGATTATTAGATCATCATTATTTCTTTATTATCCACTCGTGAATATTATCACACGAGCATTATTGTCGAACAGATATTATTATCACTACCATTTAATATTCAAGTATTACTTTATTTGATTATTATTTAATTTATTCGGTTATTATTTAATTATTGCTATTACGCATAGGAAAGCAACTTGGGGGTGCCGTTACGACGATTTGTTTACGATTTCTTCGTCTTTGTTCAGTTATTATCGTCGTTGTGGTAAACAGTTGCGTGGGCTCTGAGGAAACTATATATATATATATATATATACACACTGAATATTTGTCTGAAAAGTGCGATAAAAGTACGGTGCCATCTCAAAAAATATCCGTAAATTAATTTTTCGCTCTACTTTATCATAGTTGTCGGAAAACCTAACCGTATGTAATCAAACTTTTCTGCAAACTTCTCATATCTTTTTTGGTATCAAAACTAAATTCTGAAAGTGTAGCAGTGATCTTTGAAATTTTCCTGATTGGAGCATCCACAGTTTCGATATGTACAACCTGCAGAATGTTTGTATTAAACAGATATTGTGCACTAACTCACAGCTCAAAATTTAAATTTAAACATATTTTTTTCGTTTTCCTCACATATTGAGCAATGTTCCAATTTATTTTTGGATGCACTTTTGTTGTGGAAAAGTGTTTGTAATTCTGTGCAAACAACAAGACGTAAACTTTGCAAAAAAAAGTCAATGTTATGTCGGTAAAGTTTTCATAACCGGCATCCCCTTTATACTCGGTATTCAGATTTTTGGTGAAATTTTCCCTAAAAGGAAAGTTTTAGAAGGCACCGCCAAGAGATTCAATTGGTTATTCAATGAAAACCCTCTTACGTCGCACCTCTGCGTTGCAACGTTATCGGCGATACTCGCCGACGTTCCGTGACATAACAACGTAGCGTAATACGGTAACCGGTATTGTCTGATGAAATCGCGTCTCGGTTCGGAGAAACTTTAAGACTTCGGCTTAATAATTAGCCAGGTACAACGTCACTCTGGTTTGAATACGAAGTTAAACACTCGACTTGTTTCCTCCAGTTCGCTGTAGTTCGGTGCGCTCTACGAAGCTTTAACACACATCGTGCACGTGTTATTCGCATATTACATATCGCGCCGCTTTTTTCCGCCCCTCTGAAACGAAGAAATGGAAATCCATGTGACCGTTTCTTGCGGGAACGAACGATTTTCCTATCCGCGTTGCCTCCACTTTTTCTTTTTTCTCTTTTTCTTTATGGCGGGAATAACCGCTTTCTCATCTCCGGCAACACAGCCCCGCACTATCGGGAGTGTTTCATCGTCCGCGACATTCTCCGTCGCGAAATCGAAGCTATACACAAGCCCTTCAGCTCGCGATTTAATTTCCTCGCTGGAATATACAATTTTCTCTATCGCTGACGTAGTCCATCCAAATCTCTCGCATCGTCAACACCTCGAGAATTTTTCCGAGGCGTCTCTCCTTCCCTCCTGCTCCTCTCTCCGTTCCGTATTGTCCGGTGGAACGATATTTGGCCGGGATAAAAATTGCAAAGGTGGATTTCACGTTAATACGATTAGTTATTAGATTCTTCGAATTTTTCCCACGCCCTCGAGTTTCCCCGAAATCTGCTTTTTGCGGCTCCGAGCCACGTTATATTTCTGGTGCTTTATTTAATTATTGGTTGTGCATGACGTATGGAGGCCACGAATGTACGCGCGGCGCGAAGGAACGCCACGAAACGCGATCACTAATTCTCGAGATAACTCTAATTTGGATATTGGAAAACCTACATGCGCGCTTTATGCGAGTGTATGTTATATGTGCAAATAGTGTATGCTACTTTAATAACCGGTAACGCGCACATGGTGAACTTCGCCCGCGAAACTATTGGGCTATTTATCGTTTTAATCGAACGTACACGAGCGCGTTCCTGAATTGTTAATTAGCGCAACGGCGTGGAAGCTTCCGGTAAGAGGGATCGCGCGAGAAGTGATAAGGTCAGAGACCAACAGGGAGAGAATCCTTTCTGAATAATAGACTATTTCCTGGGGAGTGTCATAATGTGCAAAGATAAAATAAACGTTCTTCTTCTCTCCAGGGAAAGAGAGCTTACGTGGC
Source organism: Odontomachus brunneus (assembly GCF_010583005.1). NCBI lineage: Eukaryota > Metazoa > Arthropoda > Insecta > Hymenoptera > Formicidae > Odontomachus > Odontomachus brunneus. The sequence goes on from NW_022639495.1 coordinate 2,267,653, forward strand.
AAAAATAACTTATGCCATTCGACGCGGCAAGAGTGACGTATGCGACGTCAATCAAACGGAAATTTAATTAATATCGCTGTCGTAATCGCGTTATTTAAGCATTAAATATAATCTCGGATTTACGACAGCGACAACGACGTTTCCACTCAGCTGTGTTGCACCGGCAAGTCAAAGACGGAAAGTTAAGAGAAAAGTACTCATCCGTAGTAAAGTTTCAAGAATATTATTGCATATAACCAATTAAATAATTGGTAGTCAGCGACTTGTCAACATAGTCGCCACTTGACACTCTAGTTAAAAGTTGAAGGAACGCGGGAAAATACTTTATGACAGCAAAATCAGTTTGCGTAGTTTAATGAAAGACCTCGAATTCCGAAGATTTCCTTGCGCGAAACTCAGCGCAGAGACGACGTTGAAATTATAGAGAGTTGACATGTAAAGTCACAATTCAATTTCACATAGCAGGATATTAAATTTTGCCCGCAACGCGCAAAATTTTTTTACGCAACAATAAACGCGCGAAATCGCAATTATATCAAATATAACAAACAAACATATATCAAATATTATATCAAAATATTGTAATATTTACAATATCAAAATATTGTAATATTTGTATTAAATATGACAATATGGACAATTATATTCAAAATAACAGAGAATATTCTTGAGTCGAAATTTTAACCCTATGTTAAACCTTGAATTCTACAACGCTAGGAGCTAAGTTAGCAAAGTAGATTTAATTCTAATGAGATACAATTTATACTTACTTTGATTCTGATGATATCCGAAATTTCTCTTTTTACTTTCTTTAGCGTCAAAATAGGTTGTATCATAGTTTTCAGAGTATCGAAATAAGTGTTGAATGAAATAGTAAGTAGTAAGGCTGAAAATAGGATCAAAATTTCGACTCGAGTTCAAGTATGTAAACTCATCGTCTAAATGTTCACGAATCCAACCTCTTCGGAAATACTAACATACGTGTTTATTTTTTTGTTTATTTTCTGATGTTTCCGATTCAAACATTATCAAGGAAGATATCGGGAGCGCATTATCGTAAATGAATATTTACCGTGAGAAATTCTCCAATGAAAAGAGAATTCCATCACATCAGTGACAAAAAGTGTCATTGAAAAATTGAATTGTTTTTAATTGACTTTAATGGATTTGTGCCCGAAGAGGAACAGTGCAATTTACGTCTACACATGCAAAATTGATAATGCTCAGGTCTTTTCACTCACTACTTGTTGAAATGCACCGATGTTCGATCTGCTGTCTCTTGACGAACTTCGCATCCGCCTGACAACTTCCCGAACGTCCTTCAGAATTATCGCCGATTTCACGTTGATGCTTCATGCTATTTTTACTGCACTCGTGACGCGAACCTCTCGATTTTCACGACTCGATTTTAATAAATTGACAGCAACAATGACGAAAAAACGTACGGTAATCGAAATTTTTGTTTCAATTTTATCAAATTTTAGAATTTTAAAGTTCAATTTTAATCCGCGTGCGCGCGCGTGCATTGTGTGCCGTTAAAAAATAAATACCCGCACTTTTGACGTCTTAACTTTTATATGTAAATTTTAAAAATCTGCAAGAAATATAATTAACGTTCGCGCTTTCTTAACTTTAATGCTTGATTATTAGAGTGACAACGTTATTGCTGTAAAATACAATAAATTTCGGCATTTTTATAACGTCTTGGTTTCGACAATTAAATTTTAACAAGTCGATACACGCAATACCGTCAAAAAATATAGTAAATTTCCGTGCTGACAGAAACTTAATTGTAACATTCGATTTTTGACAGCCGATACTACTAGTGAAAAAAAAACACGATAAATTCCGGTAATACTCGATATTTTAATTTCGACGTTTCAATTTTGATAAATTAATGACAAATAGCAATACAGTATGATAAATTCCGAGACATTTGCGGAATACTCCGGCAATTGGCGTGATAATTCCGCCATACATTGTGCGTATTTTGAATTTCATTCGACAATATGCGGACAATTGTATAAAGACACACTTTGTGTCAAAACATTGACAACTGCCGACAAAGCTGCAGTATAAAGTCAGAAAACAGTCGTGAATTTTAAGAATTATAATGTTTTCATTGCTACAAAAATATCATCGATCTTGTTTTAAATTTCTTTCTTCATAAATACGATAGAGTGCTTTACATGAAGAAGTTAAAATATAATAATTTGCAGAACATTTTTTATATAAAATTATAATAATGATAAAGATTTCATGCATCACGTGTTTTCGTGTATATAAATTCCTTTTATTCTCAATATAAAGAGAAAATATGACTTGTGCCACTGCTTCGTTCAACAGTTTGTACTTATCTTACATCATGCACAAATCTATAAAGTAAATTGCACTGCTTTCGTGAAGTAATATCTTAAAACAACCCACCACCTTAAATATTTGTGTCCTACTATCTCTTTCCTAGTACCCATGTTTTCAACTCACCAAACGATTTGCAGTCAGGGCCAGCCACGTTCTGCTTCGAATCTAGAAAATACAATTTTGTCCATTAAATTCAAAAGTTTTTCAACAAACAAATGTAGAAACGTGTGAATTAATTCTCTGTGATCGAATGTGAGTGACTCGTACAACTACGTCTTGATTTTCAATCACAAATCATTAAATAAAGGAACACAGAGAGAGGAAGAGAGAGAGAGAGAGAGAGAGAGAGAGAGAGAGAGAGAGAGAGAGAGAGAGAGAGAGAGAGAGAGA
>NW_022639495.1:2271330-2283383 GCF_010583005.1 Odontomachus brunneus
AGAGAGAGAGAGAGTACGTAAACTCACCTTCGAGCTGACCCTGCTCGGTCCGAACCGGACCAGTATCTGCATTCACCAGAACTCCAATTGCTCTCAAGATGAGGCTGCAAACTCTATCAGGATCTAAAACAAAAATTATTTTTCTCAATTAGTTGTAGGGATAAAAGGGACGGAAATAAAGTGTATAGATATTTCGCTCCTTTTTTAAAAACTTTGTACATTCTAATTAATGTTACACCGATTTAAAGCTTATATCAAGTAGATTAAGAACATAAAATCTCTATATTATTCTCGTAGTCATTTGAGAAATAAACGGTTCAAAAAGTTGCAATCTCAATATTATGGTTGTTTGTTGAGATTGCAACCTTTTGGGCCGTTTATCTCTCAGACGATTACAAGAATAATATTGAGATTTATTTGATATATGAATATATATTGAGATATATTTTTAATATATCTGCTCATTCTAAGCTTCAAATCGATGTATTATTTATTGCAATACTCAAAATTTTACAAAATTCCATGAAAAAGAAGCGAAACTTGACCGTAATTTTGTTCAGAGGGAGAAGAATATCAATACCAATTTAGATTCTAAATTTCCCCACATTAGATCGAATATAAACTCTCGAATATAATTCTGAATTTTATAACTTTAAATGTAACTTCTGATATAACTATCAAATATTATTTCTCGATTTTATCAAAATAAAAATATTAAATTGCGGTAATCGCCTTTTAAATTTTACATTACCAATGCTTAAGACGGATCTGAGAATCACGCGCGTACACGAAGTACAATAATTTATCCCGTGAAGTGAGAAAATCGCTTTGATCAATTCGCAATGTTGAAGTTAAGAGGTCCGACGCACGACTACATCCGCTTTGTTCACTAAACTATTTAAGATTGTTACAATATGTTTATATTTGTATATGGCTTGCGGTACCGTACGCGTGTTGATCTGAGGGCTATGTGAGTTCCGGCGTCCGCCAAGGGCGCGCGATCCCTGCCCGCCTAGTCGCGCTTGAGAGAACCACAACGTGATTTATTTCACTCTATAACGCTTGCCACGTTATAATATCAACATATGGATTAACAGTGAATATATTACGATGTTTAACTGTTCAATACGCGCTCTAATAACGCTTTTGCACATACATCGTACCACTACTGCGTGTGATTAAAGTTTAACAATTATAATACAATTTTAACATAATTATATAAATATATGATATTAAGAAAATGTATAGAAGTCGTTAATTATTAGTTAAACGGATGGGACATAAAAAATTATACATTACAAATATCTTTGTCAGTGAGTGTGTTACGCTTTACGTGTCCTACGTGGAGAAGTCAATATTTCGTAAAGAATTTAAAATATTGAGGTTCTAATAAATCCTAGAACGCGCTAGACATCCAAAAGTTAAGTAAACTCTAAATATAGATAAATTTTTTTCAATGCATTTTCATTTGCTCATAATTTCCGGGAAAGTGATCGGAACTCAATCCTCTTTTTTAATCAGTGTAAAAAACATTAACGAATGAATCTATAATCTAATGTTTCTACACGCAAAAAAATTTCAGTTGGTGCAACCAAATAGGAACCAACTAAAAATTAGATGATCAGAAGCGATATCTTTGTTATGAAAAGTAATATTATATTTCTGTTGTCGCAACCGAAAATATTCGTCTAAACATTCAATGATATTAGAACTCGGTTGAGGCAAACTGAGAACAATTGACTATATATAAGCCTCATAAAGGAATTTTTCTGTTTCTTCAGTCGAGTTTTGGTCTAATCCCTGAGCAATCGAAAATTCGGTTGCACCAACAGAATTGTTTTTTCTGTGTACGATTCAATGTAATGAAAACAAGTTATAATGAAAAAACAAAACGCGTGTTTTTAAAAGTGATAAGAACGCTTGAAAAATTAATCTGGATAAAGAGTGCGGTCAAATTTCGCCCCTTTTCCACGGAATTTTATAAAAATTTTAATATCCTAATAAATAAAAAATCAAGTTTTTTTAAGCTTTTAGGACAAATAGATATAAAAATATAAAATATTATTATTTTATAAAATCTATATAAAATCTTATTATTATTCTCGTTGCTTGGGAGATAAACAATTCAGAAGTTTGCAATTTCAACAAACAGTTATGCTATTGAGATTGCAACATTTTGGACTGTTTATCTCCAAAACGACTACGAAAATAATATATTATTTTATATTCTTAATCTACTCAACACAAGCTTTAAATTGGTATATCATTAGTTGGAATATTCCAAGTTTTTGAAAAAAGTGACGGAGTGTCTATAAACGCTTGGCTGCATTCTTTATATATTCCTGACTAAACTCACATATTACGCGTAATATTTCGTGATTCGTCGTTTGATTATTGTAAGAACAACGTTTCGCGTTCCTTTCTCATACATTCATTTCTTTACAGAGGTCGAACTTTCATAGTATAAACATCGTTCGTGCCTAACAATGATTAATGGAGTTGGATTTTTGTGTCTTCGGCTAACGTAAGTAATTAAGACGCCAATAAGCAAATCTAATTAACCCATTAAACAAAGTAGAGATTGCAAATTGAACGTTCCTCAATATATGTACAATCATGTGTTGTTACAGCGAATCATCTCAGTAAGTGAGACTAATAGAATTTATTACGCGTATTTTATCGACTTGTCAGTTTAAGATGTTATTGCTGATTAAAATTTAAAGTGAAGATTGAAGTGCAAGTATAGAATATTGAGATGATAAAATATGTCAAATTAATCTAATATAAATTGATTGATTTACTTTTCAATAATATCTGGGGAAGACAGCAGTAAATAAATTGTTACCGGATAGCGTCGAGGTTGATAATCTCTGTAGCGTTGTATTTGAGGATTTTATTTTGGATTTTAACGAAAATTAAACGAAAATTCCATGTAGAGTCAGTGTAGAATACAAGTTTCGATTTTGGATTAAGTTAAATTAAATGAATTATTTAATTAAATATTAAATTCAAGGGGAGAGTATGTTAAAAAGTGACCGATCTTCGATTTTTACTCTGAATTTCAATCAGCAATATCAGCGATAACATCCAGATTTCCTTTTACGTATGCTCTCCTTTTATTTTGCCGCACCACAATTTCGCGACTTTTCGAAACACCGAAATATAACCGCAACAATTTCCAACTATATTTTCTGTGTAGTAAATAAAACTTTTACACATTATACCACGGCCACTGTAAGTGCACATGCAATCTTAATGTTCTAATACTCTGTGGCTCTCAGCAAGACTTCGCTATTTATGATATCAACGTAGTCGCATTAAACACTTTTAAGCTCCCGTAGAAGTTTTCACACCGGAGTAGAACGTAACGGTAGCTAAGGAGACCGCGTCTTTCAACAGAAACACTTTTCAAGGCACTAAACACAGCGAGCGAAAGAGACTCCTGTTTCTCTTTGAGCCGATACTTTAATCCGCGAATTACCATCGACGATGTTTAACGATGTCGTCGGGTTTTTAATATCGCAACAGCTGCTTATAAAACATCGTAAATGAATTGTATCTTTCTTTTAAATAGTTATATACAACCAGCGAGTAGCGTAGCAAAAGGAGCGAGAAGCTGCTTTCATTATCTCGGTTCTCTAATCTTTTATGCACTTCGCGACGAGACTTTCTCCTTAAATCCTTGTATTTCTTTTCCACGAGATGCAAGGCATCTCTTCCCCCCTCCCCCTCGACGTATAAAAACAAATTAATAATATTGTCTTCGTGCATAAGTTTCAATTATAAGCAACAAAGGCGGCGAGTACCGATAACTAACTTTCCAAGCTGATTTAAAAAAGAAATCAATAAAATAACGTTCTATATTACGATAATATTTATCACTAAAGAATGAATAAAGAAATATGTCAAAAAGTGGACGATTTTTAACACACTCGTTTATTGATATTTAATTAAATAATTATTTCAATTTAACTTAATTCAGAATCGAAATCTTGATTCTACACTGACCCTACAATTTCCGTTAAACTTGACAGCCCAACATAAAATCCTCAAATACAATAGTACAGACTATTGTCAACACTGTCCGGTAACAATTATTCACTGTCATCTTTCCCATATTGAATTGTCATATTGTGAAATAAGACTTAATACCAAATTAATTTAACATATTCAACCGTCTCAATATTCTATATACTTGCACTTCAATCTTCACTCTGAATTTCAATCAGCAATGAATATTATTCGTATAATTTATTCTCGGTAAATTTGTCAAACACCTCAATTAAAACCGAGAATCTTCTGTTTAACGAGCGATTTAACATACCTGCCCACGCCTTGACGTCTTGTTGCCTCCGAGCTGCTTTCCCGATCCAACATCCTGCTACAGACTGCTCCGTTGTAGCACACCGGAAATTCGCTCGCGGCACTGACCCTTGCAATCGCGCACGTACAATGTTGCGATCGAAGAGACGTATGTTAAATAACGCTCAGAACGAAATTCCCGAGATTCAATGCGTCACGAGAGAATCGACAGAATGTTTAAATGACCCGATGCGAATGGAAACCAATTCACCGATATGGGTATGTACTTGCGCCGCGACGTAAACGATGTCGCGCTCTGTCGCATAAACAACAACGCGCGCGCTGTGTGTATTCACCTCCCCCTCCCCTTCCCGCGTTCTCTCGCTCGCTACAGGCCAACGCTACCTTCCGAGATTCGGCGTCGTCTTTTTCTCTTTCCCTTCTATCATCATAGAATTCTTAGTTCCTTGTTAACCTCTTAGCTACGGCTAAGACTTTCCGCAGAGCTGTGCGGCAAAGTTTGACATGGACTGCGCGTAACAATGCAGCATTGCGATTTGTGTCTGGTAATGCTTTTCACTACGCAAGTACATTAGAATACAGTTTTACATGAATAAATTATAATTTATTAGAAACAAGAGTAAGCCACTATAGTGGCGTACCGTTCAGAAAGATGATAGACGCGAAAGTCACTATAGTGGCGTATCGTTCAAAAAGATGACATACACGAAAGCCACTACTGAGGGAAAAATTACTTTAAAATCAACAACATTTCTTTGATGGGTGCCATTAACATATTTACTTAAATTTACATTCTCTTTATTTAAACCAAATATTATTTACTTAAATCAGGTAAACAATATTTGATTTAAATAAAGAGAATTTAAATTTAAGTAAAAAAAATATTTGTTGATTTTAAGATAATTTTTCCCTTAATGTATAGTGACGTACAGTAGCTAAGAGATTAATAAGTACGACGATCGTCCGATTCTATTACTACGTGAAAACAACAAATCTCGACTCGATACGGCAAGCACCGACCGTATGTACGAGAAACGAGATTATTTGCTGATAACGTACTTACGATATGTCCCGACGATGGCACGTCGCTATTTCGACATTTCCGATCCTTGTTTACGCGCGCCAAACTGATTTTCGACAGACAAAAAACGCGAAAAACGCGAAGTGATGTCGATCGTTGTCAATCGTCGGCAGCTGCTCGAAATAAAGAGATCCAACATGGCCGCGCAATTAATCACGTACGCCACAGAAGCGCGCGTGACGTGACGGTGGCGCGCTCCTACGACGCTCTCTGGACATCATTTGATGAATCGATCTATTCGATAGGTCGATAGTTGCTCAGCACTTTCTACCAACTATTTCATGTCTAGCTACGCCACAAACACAGATGTCTATATTAAACTAGATTGCTAACAGGCTATCTAAAAGTATATAATGGCTTGTGTCCGATAAAGTTTCCGGTGCATGCGAGAAAATAGCCGCTACCGCTACATATTTTCACTACGTTTAGTCATAAAATTCTTTTGTTGAAAGTGAGCAGAGCAAATAACGTCCAATACTATTTATTTTTTTGTTACATTTTTTTATGCAATAAGATACTGGCATTTTTGGTTTTATGATAGTAATTTAATGGCCACGCTGACTTACATTATACGTTGTAAGTACTCACACAAGTGACACATCACACACATAGGACCGCCGCCATTTTCTCGCATGCAACCGGAAACCTTACGCGACACACGTTCGAAGCCCTTGTTAGCAATCTAGTTTAGTATAGACATCTATGAGCTACGCGTTTCTCGTGACTGTCGATTAATCCTGAAAATATATTCCCGTTTTCTGAATTAATGAAAAGTCGTAAGAAATGTAAAGATAGATACAGACGATCCAAAACTTTTAGCAACTCTATCGATCTATCGATGAGCAAGGATTGAGTGTATGTTTGACTCTGTCTTGAATGTTTCAAAAGCGTCGTTTTCGCATTTCACTTGGTCACTAATGGAGAGAGCAGAAGAGCCCAGTGATTGATTATTTTTTTATATTTTCGCGCATCGCGTACTCTTCCGTGACCGAGTGTTTCGTTACGTCATGAACCGGCGAGTGATGTGTAGTACGCGTGTGTCGGTGCATGAGTTACAATTACCGTCAGGCGATTAAAATACTTCCTTGATTATTGGAATATTCAGTCGGGCTCTCGTCGGCATCGCGTTAATTAGCTCGACTGAATTGTGTCTGATACGAGTGTCAGTAGTACGAGTAAGTATTTGGAGTGCCACGACGGATCAGCCATGAGCGGAATACTGAATCAGGAAGATAGGATGAAGGATGTAGAACATCGAGACATGAGCAACGATGCATCCAGAATTTCCAGGTGTGCGAAAGTATTAATTGTGAATGATGTTTCCGATTTGAACAGATGTTTGATGAATTTATTAAGCATAAGGAGATATCTCCGAGTCGAAATTTAAATCGACATTTAATAGACGATTGTAACTGTGTACATTTTCTTTGAATTTTTATATATCTATGATTTACAGTTTATGCGATAAAGGGCATTATAGATCAGTCATTTATATGTATATAAGTAAATATGTATTGACAGATCATTTTGCATTATCCAGAGTACACCACAAAGAGAATCTACTTGACGAGATCTTTTGTTTAAGCTACTGATCAATATAAATTACATTTTTTCTAACTTCGTTTTTAAATATTTTTTCTAACTTTAGCGCACTCTAGTGAGCACATTAAAACCCATACAGAAAAATATTGCCAATATTATTTTTGCTTATAAAAATTGAAAAGAATATATGAACATATACACTGAAGAGGATAAGTGAGAATAAAAATCGTTCTGGTCATGTAGTGTTGTCATTGTACACTCGAACGCATGGATGCTATACCACTCACTAGGTCGAGAGTGACTAAAAATTTCCAAACAGCCATATTCGTTTCTAACTACGCGTTTCTCATAACTGTTGATTAATCTAGCTAGCGGAAATGTAACCACAATCATAGTGATATTTTGATAGTTTGACGTTTCATATACATCTGTAAAAGGAGTATTCATTTCCATATGACGCATAATAAAAATAAGTTCATATAACTAATTGCAATTATGTATCTTTACAAAGTTAATTATAAAGTTAGTTATAATCTTCTATATTTTTTTTTTAAACTTTTATTCTTCCTCTACTTAGGGCTGGGAATTTTTAGTGACTATCGATCTGGTGAATAATAGCATCTTTTTTTTACAACTTCTTCCTCTTCACCTTTCTTGCACGTCCAAATTTTAACAAGATTTTCAGTGCAATGAAAAAAAACAGGTTAATTGGAGTTCCTTTCCTTGGATCGTTCACTTTATATTAATCTGTCTGCTCTCATTACCGCGCCTTTGTTTCTCCAAGACATTCCATCTGCGACTTGGAATTTCACGACGGAATTTCCGCTTTGCACGCGTGCACGTACGGTCGTACAAAAACGTTAATTTGAGTTCACACTATCGAGAAAACGTCGCGATAGGCTTATTCTCGCGTGTAAGAAGATTAATTAAAATCTGCCGTTAAATGACGGGGGAAGGGGGAAGACAGAAACGTCCGATTTCTGTACGTGTCGCGCGCGCGACCTTCAATTTCTCCATATTCGCTTTCGCTACTCAGCGCTGGTAATTGGAAAACTTTAGCGGATAAAGGACTCAGGTGGGCTATATTTCGTCGTCGATATCAGTCGCGTGAAACTTTATTGAGTCCAGAGGCGGAGCAAAAAATGAACTCGTCCCAGGATTGTTTGAGCGTGAACAAGTGTACCCCCCATTGCGTTATACGTCTCCCCATTCTCTTTCGCATGAATGTATGCTTCGAATTTCCATATTGTTCACGGCGAGGCGCGCGAATTTCGTTGACGTTTGCGCTCACCATTTTTAATAACAGTACGAGTATGTCACGTAGCGAAGCAGCCGTTTATGAAAAACGTATATATCGGACGCCTCACGATCTCTCTCGCGTTGAGAATAAATCACGAGTCTAATCGCGCATCATCAAAGGGGACCGATGAAATGGAATTTTTATGAAGGAAACTTGAGAAATGCGAATTTATATCGATTGGCGATGTAGATGTTTAAATCGCGCGAGACACGCGTCCAACAACGAATCATAGGAAATACGATTTCTCTGAAATTTCCCGGACGCGATACAAGTACTCTCTTCGAGATCCGCTGACAAAACATTTTTTAAGTAAACGCAATCTCGGGATAGACGACGTTATCAGGAAAAAATGTATGATATTACAGCGAGTCACGTCATTTTCCTCGCCTTCTTATTGCAGTAGGGGAAACGTCTGTATCGACGGGATAATAACACTTTGCGGACGAAGAACGCAAGAAAATGGAACATAATTTCGCTAAAATTACGCTCCCGACCGACACAGGAATACGCAGGAGAGCGCGAGAAATGCGGCTGCGCGGGACTGAAGCCGGAAGTTTTTCCGTCGGAATTTTTCCGGCAAGGGCTCACACGCGGGGTGAAAAATAAAATAACCACGCGAAGACGGTGTAACATTTAAACTCGCACAGCGACATTTCCGCTGTAGCGACGACGACGACAATTTTATGGATACGAGCGGCCAAGTGCGCAAACAATTCGTGAACGATATTCGGTGGACGCCAAGCTAAATGCGCTCTCACGTAGTTTATTACGTATTTACGGAGCTGTTTATTTTCGAGCACGATGTGCTGCGGTCAATGAAATTCACGCGGCTCGCGGAAGAAGAGGAATATATTTCCCGGTGGAAATTCATGTATCGCGAGCTACCGACGCGCGTTTCTTTTCGTGCCAGCCACTTGCTGTCGCAACAGAGAGTTCATTTTATTTCGGCGTTCTCCTCGGAGCGATTTTTAAATTGACTTTCGTCACGAAAAACCGTGCGAAAAATTTTACGTTTTCGACGGGATACATAGGGAAAATTGTCTGTGAGTCCCGCCCCTCTCGAACTCGAGTCGAGTCGAACGGAATCAATCCTAGTCGGCGCGATCACCATGAGATATAAAAACGAAATCCAATAACACACGCAGTTGTGTGAGCCCGTGTGAGTGTGTATGTGTGTATGTGTAGTGTCGCAGGATGAATTGTATTTCCAGGGAAAGCGATTGCGCGTCATCGAAGGTTGTCCTTTGAGTTTTTGTGTCAAAGAATGCTCGCTGCACAATACGCACTGGTACTACAGTGAAACTCCATTAAACGATCGATAATAATCTCCGTGGAAACTTTAGCGAGCAAATACATCTTTGCCACGATACCGGGCAAATCGATCCGTACGAGAATCCACGCGCAGATCCTTCTCACCGTCGCCAAATCGCTTCACGAGTCGATAAACACTATGTGCGACGTGTCTATCGCACTCAATTTCCGTGAATACTTGCAAAAATTTCTGATGCGTGTCTAACTTTGCGATATATCGCCTAAAGCGCTCAATCATCGACATCCTTTTTGTAACGGATATGCCAGAAAAAAAAACTTGATTTTTCTTATAACCAGAATTGCAGTTGTAGGAATCGGTGTTTAATAAAATATATGAGAGAATAGACTTTGATATAAATGGTGTTTAATAAGATATATGAGAGAATAGAATACGATAATAGAATACGATAATAATGAATAAGTTTACCGAGTCGAAATTTTGAACCTTGAATTCTACACTGCACTAGGAGCTAAGATAGCAAAGTAGGTTTAATTCTAATGATATAATTTGTTCCTACTTTGACTCTGATAATGTCTGAAATTTCCACTTTCGTTTTCTTTAATGTTAATGTAGGTTGTATAGTAGTAGGATCTTAGGAAGCAAAGTAAGTTGCGAACCTCTATTGAAACTTTAGTTTCTATATAGAATATATGTATTTTATAAAATTCGAGGTTCAACATAGGGTCAAAATTTCAACTCGGAAATGAGTGTCAATATCATCAAAATAGGTTTCACCTAGATTTCATCTAGGTTTCAGCTAGGTTGTAGATTATCTAAGTAGGCTCAAACTATTTTTAAGAGCGTCAAAGTAGCGTCAAAATTTTGATAAGGTAGAGTTAAAGATTTAAAAGAGAAGTTAATGAGTATCAATATCGTCAAAGTAGGTTTTACCTAGGCTATAAGCCGTCTAAGTAGACGCAAACTATCCTTAAGAGCGTCAAAGTAGCGCCAAAATTTCGACTTAGATTGACACATGAGAAGATTCTACCTTTTGAGACACGAGTTATACGTTATTTTTATCGAATAATAAAACATAATATTTTACAGTGTAGGATCGAACGATGAAAAATATTTGACAGAATTTTGTAAGGAAAATTGTAAGAAAAACAAAAGAACAGGAATTGATTAGAAATTCGATAGAAACTGATAAGAAAGCGGTCAGAAACTGGTTGGAAACTAGCAAGTTTTGCTGTCCTTTTAGTGGCGAAGAGCATGCGTCGCCCAAACTGGTTAGTTTCTAACCAGAAAATAGTCAGTGACCTGAATCAGATATTAACTAAAAACTGGACAATTTTCTGCTCGACTAACTGAATAATTGTAAACGTTGCTGGTCGCAAGAAAAGTCAAGTTTTTCTAGAGTGTCAATGACTAAGGAAAATCATTAATTTGACTTAAGAGATGATTTCGCATATATTCAATATGATGCCAGAGGTAGAGAAAGAAGGCGCAAATTAGTGTAATCTCGTCTTAAAAATGGCGAAGATAATGAATGGTCGTATACGCATTCATCGAGAGAGGACACGGGCTGAGAGGCAGAGACGCTTTGGCTGGAAAATTCAGACAGCGTCGGAGGAGCCGCGACACCCGCAGAATAATTTATATTCACTCGTTGTAATCCGAGTGACATGTCATCGCCGGAGACCGATAAGTACCATAACGATAGGGTACTGAGTAAATTATTCATTGCTGGGGAATGGAATATCGAGGCGCTGGGAGAATCTAGGCGCGGAGAGACTTTCACGGGCACCTACCTTAATGAACCGCTAATGCATGCAGTTTAACCAGTAATACGCACTATTTCGTCTACCGTGTCTTCCGACCGCGGTCTCACTTTTCGCCCTGATAGCTCATTATAACTCCAAACACCTGTTAAAATGGAGGGATCATAAATGCTGTGGCGAAGAAAATAATGAATAATATTAAAAATATATAATAAAACTTGTCAACGACAAATCTTACACGAGGAAGTTAAACGAGCAATGAAATCAACAGACGACATTGTCAACCTTCGCTTTAGAGCTTCTTTTTATCAAACAAGCAGTTTCCTTCTGTCAAGGATCGAGTATGAAATATCGAGATTCAACAGTGACTTAAAATGACTGCGCGATTCCATCATTATAAACGCAAACAATTAGATTTGGTAAAACGAATTTGGATATCACAAATCTTGCAGTGAAATCTTATTTTTCTTGATTAGAAAATCGGTGAGAAGACGAAACATTGAAGGAAGAATTTTTTCACTGAAAATCAGTGAATACTCGCCGATTATCAGTGAAATAGTCTTTTTACCGATTCAATCAGAAAAACTTTAGCTGACTCACTTTAAGAAAGTACCTTACGAGATCGATCCGCACTGTAAGAGGCGGCACCACGCGCAGTTCTTCGTAACCGGAAAATGTGGAAAAGTTGTAGGCGGAACTCAGAAGGAAGTCGTTAATCACAATCGCGAACTCTGCCTCTCTCTCTCTCTCTCTCTCTCTCTCTCTCTCTCTCTC
>NW_022639495.1:2283582-2307799 GCF_010583005.1 Odontomachus brunneus
CTCTCTCTCTCTCTCTCTCTCTCTCTCTCTCTCTCTCTCTCTCTCTCTCTCTCTCTCTCTCTCTCTCTGCGTTCATATCGATGCGATGAGAACATTTTATTACTCGTGTATACACAACAACGTCTATCATATCCGCGAAGTATCGCTGCGGAAAGTATCGTGCAGCAGGAGGTAACGGTGGAAAAATGGAAGGTTATATCAAATTCAAATTTTTCTATCAAGTAGCCAAGCGACCTGCGGCGAATCCATAAGAAGCTTCAGCAAATTTGCGTTTACAATGAATCAAATCTAAAAGGCATTTAAGTCAAACTAGACGAGAAAATCTCGCGGAAAATGATTCTTTCCTTTCCGCTTAATTTCAATTAATTCTAGAACGAGCCAACCCTTTGATCCGCACATCGACTTATATACGTGCAACGAATTTTGCGGCACACCGGACGAGACCGAAGGCGAGTAAATCGTCGACTTTTATTTTTCTTCTTTTGTAAATAAATTATATCTTAGGACGTGTATCTTGTGCAACTTACTCCTGTGCCAAATCTATCATCACGTAAGCGCGCTCGTTTTACTCGAGGTTTCCGTGATTTTTCAGCTTTTCCAACGGCCACATATACGTCCAGAGACATTCGCGGACATTCGTTTACGCCATTCGTTTGCGTACCAGAACGTTCACGAACATTTATGAGCCCAGAGATGGCTTTAGCGAAGGAAAAAACGGATGATCGCCAGACGAAGAAAAGCAAGAGAGAGAGAGAGAGAGAGAAGACCAACTGGCGTGAAATATTGAGCACGAGCCGTATCGTCGAGTGTTTACCAAATACTCGATTAACGATGTTTCCCCGATCTCACATGTGTGGGCAGACGGAATGCCGAACTACGATCGATAGACGCTACAAAATACACTCCTCGCGTCCGGCGAAAGATCGTACCGCATGTTTATCGTCGTCTCAAAAAAAAAGGAAACACTCGACCGTATAACCGAAGCAAAACTTTATTGTCCACTCTATATGGATGATCGGAAAACACTTTTCGCCGAGAGCCAACATGCGGCCGTTCTTCCAATCGTATGAATGCGAGCTCTCAACAACGGCTGTAATTAAAAGTAAATAATGAAATTTCGGTGATTCTCCGTTCCGTTGCATCTCGTCTCGTTTCGCAAGCAAGTCCGAGGTTTATCGGTGTTTCGGAAAATGCCCTGGGAAAATACCCCAGGAGCTCGGTTCCTCCTTACGCTTGCCGAATTGCGATAGGAGTCAGATATTAAGCTGATTCCTCGCCCCTCATAAAAATACGAGGCGAATTGGCTATATTTATGCAAAAATAATTCATATGAAGCCCGAGAAAAGTGAAAATGTAAGCTTGATATATGATTTATAAAAAGCATAGACAGATTCTTCGAAATCCTTCAAGAAGTCAAACGTGGTTAATTTTCTTCTTCTTATAACCCTTTCGCTACCAACGCGATATGTTTTTCTCACTATTAATAATAATAATCTTATTCAATTGAATAGTTTTTCTGGCATTTAGAATAGACATCAGCTACCTCTCTATTTATTACCGTTGAAACAAATATGTTCTTCCAGAAATCTCAGTGGGACAGTGTTCTGTCCTTATCCCATTGGCGTCAATAAAAAAATTTTTCTTTTTCTTTGCGGAAACTATATTATATTAACGTATTTGAAGAAAAAAAATTTTTAAATTGCACCCAAAAACAAAATTAGTAACAAAAGGGTTAAGGATATTTGTTGAAAAACTTAGCCCTTTAAGGCTGCGTTCAGATTCCCCACCCGGGTGTATTCTATTACTAGAACTGCTATAGTATATGTCACATATACTATAGTGTTTCTAGTAATAGAGTGCACCCGGATGAGGAATCTGAACGCAGCCCTAAGTTATAGTAAGACGCTAGCGTTCCATCTATCTTTTCTTCCTTTTTAGTGATTTTAATTAACTTATCGGCAGGAGTAAGCAGGCATTTTTTCAGATAAAAATCACTTCAAATCAAGGAATAAAATGTATAGCTCAAAGGATTTAAAAAATTAATAAAAAAGACGATTTAAAAAATTAATAAAACAAACGCAACTAGTAAATAACTAGCAAATAAAAATCGCTTTTCAATTAACTTTAGACGCTTATAAGGCTTGGATGCCTCACTTTATGCAAGAAAACGTATGGAATATCCATTGGAAGAGAGAGAGAGAGAAAGAGCACAAAACCTCAAAAATCATAATTTCGTGGGTTGAATCATTCTTACATAACCGTGGCCAAATTGGTTGCACATGACGGTCTTATGTGCAATATCGCGAATTTCGAACGAGCGGCGCGAACTCAGAGCTCAGGAATTCACTGCGAAATTACGTGCACCCGGAATTGATGCCGAACGGAAACCAATAATCAACAGGATATTCCGTGATTCACAAGTGGGTCAGCGTCGTTACGATACGTGCCCATCGCCTAGGGCAATATTTTTCCTGCCCTCTCGCTTGGAGTTACGCAATCGCCGCGACGAAAACTCGTAAGAAGAGGATAATGCACGCTTTATTTATGAGGCACTTAAACGCATTAAATCGCGGTGAAAGCATGCTAAACCATCGCTTGCGCAAAATTATGTCATTAAACAAATTTTCATTGTAACCTCCGAGACGAAGTTGAATTTTGCGCTCGTCGCCAAAGTGTCGCAGTAACGATCGCATAATGTGCCACGCTGAAACGACACCAACGAGAGTCTTGGAAATTAACCGCAAACATCCCCGATAACTTAGCCGTTAATAGCCGGCGCGGGTCAGTTTGCTGAATCTTGAAAGGCATCACGGCCCGTCATGTCGCGCGCTGTGACTATCCTTTAACAGTTCCATTCGTTTTATCGAGCGAATAATTTATTATTGTCATCGTGCCTATTCAATCGCGTGAGTTGACTTCCATGCGTCAGCGTGCTTATACTTACCGAGATTGCGCAGCTTTAAAGAGACGCTGAAGTCAAGCTCCAAAAATGTCGATAACGATTACTCGCGTTGCTTAGCTTATCTCCAATATTTAATTATAACTAATATTATTACAATTAACGTGCGGTTAACGTGTTAACGGAATAATCGAGTTAATGGAGTGATCATCGCGCACAAAAGGCGAATATTAAACGCGCGAAATGGATAATGACATTATCCAATAATGTGTGGCTAATAACGTAGACCGATTGCCAAAATATGTGTCCGTTACCCTCTCGCGATCGCTGGAATATCGACCCGAGAGCCCCGAGAGCCGCTCATTAATATCTCGTGAACATTCGATACAATAATGCGTAACGCGCTGGAAACAGTAATTGACGCTCGACACTAACTTGCACCGAGATAAGGTCGACGGATTCTGATTAAATGGACCCGCATAATCATACATCGCGTAGGCGTTGGCATTTACAGCCGCCGCAACGACGCAGCGGTGAGAACAAACGAGTGAGCCCTGCGGCGTGTAATAATGGAACTTTATGTACAATGCGTTACGCGTGCAAACCCAATTTGTTGATTAAATTTCGTTCGATCGAACGTCATTTTTCTCTTCTCCTCCCTGATAGAAATGTATGCAGTTTGTGCATACACCCATTCCAGTTATTGTCCACATTCTCAGTACACATTCTCATTAAATACTGCGTAGGAATTCGATTCAATGGTTGGGACAGTTTACTGTACAATACATGGACCAGTTCTTTCCAAGTATCAATAATATCCATTCAGTTTTATAATACACACGTATTATAATGGCTATCGTGAATAATTGTGAAAAATATTTATTTAAATTAATTGTTAGAAAAGAACTTAAAATTGCGTGAACAATGAATGAACGTACAGAAAAGTATAAAGCAAGGAAAGAGAAGTTGGAGAGAATAAGATATCTGACAATATCAAACTCTACGAGACAACTAAGGTTAAGGAATAAAAGTGCACAAAAGATAAACTGAAAATGTGTTAATAATACAGAATTTTATCGCGATGAGAACACTATTGAGATGTGATGAGAGGCTATTTCGGTACTAATGATACAAATAAAAACTGTCATGATAGCTCAGACTCAGAACTTAATGAAATGATGCAACTACAAGTGTAGACAACAAGACATGTATGGCGTTAGATGGTTGTAAACGATGTAAGGGCGAGAAACGTGAAAATACATTCACGCACTAAAGATTTTCTGTGCTATGACTCCCACTAGCATGAACGTTTTTAAACTAAAAATCATGCATGAAAAATGAAATACTACTATGTCAAATCTGTCCATTTGATGAACAGCAGACTTGACTGTTAATCAATCAAATATATTTCCCAGATAGCGCAATCTACTAAAAAATGTCTTGAAAACGTCCTATTTCTTTTAAATCTTGTTTGAATGTCTTTAGAACATTTTTTTTATAATTTGTATTGTCTGGATTTGTATTCATTTTCTGTTTTGTTTTTGTACAGAGTTTTGTTTTTGTAAACGAGTTCAAATTTTGCGTATGTTTCGTGCGCAGTAACTGCAAGAAAAGCGTTACATTTTTTTTGGGTAGAGTTCTACTCTTCAATTACTAGACAAAACTAACATAAAATAACTGTCCAATTTAGCCATTCGAAGACTGCACTAAATTTTTACCGGGGTTTCTTTTTAATCAAACGCGAAAAAAATATAAAAAATATACGCTCACGATACGTTTCTGTGCAATATTCTGCGTTATTTCGTGCATTTTATTTATTCGAACGACGTCATTCGCAGTTCCGTATTATTTCATGGTCCTTTGTTCAGGATATTTCGTAAAATAAACGAGCTGCGCGTCGAATACGTAATACATATGCGATCTTCTGAATCTCGGTTACGACGCTTCGCGAATTTTATGGATCATTTAGTCATAAGAATGGCGAGAGATTTAATAGACGCTTGGCAACACTTTCCAGCGAGATAAATCCCGTGAGCCGTTTCCGGCCGACGAGCGTTTCGGGTTATGTACGTAAGTACATATGTCTCCTTGAAGAGCGCGCCGCAATATATAAATTACACCTCCGCGTACGCGAGGGAGATCACACATTCACGATAATTGCTTCCGTACCGCGAATCCCAACATTTTATGCGAGAAACGACCCTGCAGTGCCCGTCGTAATAGGTAACAGGCGCCACCATTCTCGCGTGCAGAATTGTTTTAACAAAGTGTCTAATTCGACATGGAACACTAAGTGTAGTACGCACGTACAGTTGGTGATGAGACTCGCGATGAAACAATAGAGTCTAATAATTCTGATGAAACGCGAAAAAAATGCAAACAGTGTAAATTCCTCAAATGAACCGTGATAGCGGGCGTGTTAAAATGTTGAAATGCAAAGACGCACTAAAATTAACGCGTTATGAGATGCAGAGACGATGACCGGATGCTAAGGAAGCCGGATGCTGGGCATGCTGGATTTTGGACGGATATGGAACAATGCGACTGGGGACGTAGGGCAGTTTCCTCCGGTAACAGCGAAACGGATATCGACGGATTTCACCGTGTAACGGCGAACGGGAGATGATCAAATTTCAATATTACATCAATAGTGCGGACACGAACTGTATCGATTTACGAGGAAAAGAAATAAGAGAGAGGCCACGTGTACCATATGCTTAAAAGCGTTAAACATTCTCTCATTTTTTGCCTCAATTTTTATTCGATATCATATATCTGGCGTATATTTTGCTTGCTCGACCGTGTCCGCGGAAGTCTCGTGCGGAAAATCTCGCGTCTCTTCAAATGTCAAGAATGCACCGTTATTTGGCGCAAAGTGAGAGCTGGTCGATGTAATTCTTTTCTTGTTATTCTTTTCTCTTTTTTTTTGCCGACTTCTTTGTCTTTTAATCGCGAGTGTCGAGTAGCAACAGAGTCGGCGAGCGACTGACCGACCGATTATTTAATCAGTACACTTAATAATCCTCTTACAGGAATTTCTCCTCAAAAAGGTGAGCTCTCTTCCGGCAACTTTCCGTTATTAAGTTGTCGGTTCAAAGAGCCAAGTGGAAGCATTTTCTACCGAGGCAGCAAAATATAAATCCCCGTCCCTCCCCTTGCCTACCCTCGGACGCGCTGCCGCCGGTCTGGCGAACACGTTTCGGGGAATATATACGCGTTAAAAGAATACATATGTTTTCTTGAAGAGCGCGTCAGAATATAAATTGTACTTTCATGACCACCAGAATTCACACACTCGCAATAATTGTTTCCGTATCGCGACTTCGCAGGATTTCGCGCAACCGTGATAAAAAACGCAACGTTCTCACACCATAAATCTCCGTTATATATGAAACACGCTGATGTAAAAAGCGCACGTAAAAATCTCTCTCTCTCTCTCTCTCTCCGCCCCTCTCTCTCCCTCTCTCCCTCTCCCTCTCTCTCCCCCCCTCTCTCTCTCTCTCTCTCTGTTTCTGTTTCTCAATATATATTGCAATATATATTGCAATGAAAATCATCTATCTAAAATTTTTTCTCGACGACAGACGTTTCATCAATCGGCCGAATCCAATCTCATATTTTGTCCTTTTCATTTATTGATTTCCTTTTTTAAGTTAAATGTAAGTCACGGGTCGTTATCGGGAGAGTATGTGCGTCGCGAAAATGTATTACATATTTTATATTGAACGTAATTAAATTACGTTTGTCAACAGCAACGCGAACGGGGGAAAATAACGCGCAGGACAACACGAGAACGAAAAACTGACCGAACGCAAATTTCAGCTTCCCGGCCAGAACAAAAACAATTCTCCAGGCGCTATCGACTGCGATTTATTCGGCCATATTACTATCAACGTTTCGTTGCATAGCGTCTCGCATGTATGCGATATCTGTTTCTTTTTTCTATGTTTCCTACTTCATAATTGATTTATGCGCGTATATGGTATCATTATATACCTAAGACTATAGTATACGTCTACATGAATACCATAAACATGTAAGTTACTTTTCCATTTCCAACAAAATATATTCAACAGAATAATTTATGCAGCAAAGAGTTAACGTACAAAGAGTACTCGCTGTTTCAACACGACAATAAAGTACAAGCAAACGGACGATCGCTCAATCATTCATTCAAAACCAAGTAAAAGGGGAAACCATCCTCCCTCCCATCGAGTGAAACGTCTAATCCGTAGGACGCGCGCGCGCACACACAAACGCGAACACAGAGGACGTCCTTAATCCACAGTGATTTCCAATTTGTATTCCGACGAAATGTCGGCAGATCGTTCGAAAATCGATAATAATATATGAGAAACGTATAGCACGTTACATCGCGCCGTTAGAAGAAACGACGGTCAAATGTGTTTCGTCCGATACATTCTCTCTTGCCGTTATAGCCGGCCGTGCAGGTAACAATATGGCCATCGAATTTCTAACACAACGCACGCATCTATTCTTGTACGCGTTACTCCAGAAAATACGATGACACGAGAGAGAGCCAATATGTCGTTGGTTTACGAGCGATCAAGCAAGTTTTTCATCAAGCACGTTGTACAGAGCATCGAATGCCGCGCACGATCGCTCGCTCGATCTTCTCGTTCCTGCATGGAGATGAAAGATCTACGTTTTCCCGTCACGCGGTATTGTTCATCACGAAGTATCATGTGGTATAATACCGGGACCGTGCAACATTTAATATCGGCCGATGAGACAAAGGGGAAAGTAATTCTACGTTTGGAAAACGTTCCGGGACGCACAGAACGAGGCCTAAGTGTCCCGTATTTTCACTTGTGCATTTTTTCCAACCAAGAGCAGAGAAACATCGATTTTTATTCCGGCAGAAATCGTAACGCTATCCTTTTACGCGTATCCTCGATATTTCCGGCAAAAAACGATTGTATTCACCGGAATATTTCTGCTACGTATACGTTAAATCACACACGGCATTGTTACTGATATTCATTTCCTCTCGCGGCCAAAGTGCGCCTGAAAACGCTAGGATCGATATTTCGCCATGAATCTACCTCGCCAAGCCGCTTATCATCATTGGGTCGTATCATAGTCGCGCGTTCAAGGTCGAGAGCTTATTTATCGGTCGGGCTTACATCTTTTATGACACATGGAGGGAGAGATGCGAACACGAAGATAGGATAAGCGAAGAGAACACGGTTGGGTCCGAGTGGCCAGATTGGATTATTCCGTGACAAAGGATATGCCATGGTAGTTGACCTTTCCTTCATACGGAATATCTCAGAATACGTTAGCCCGGTGCTTCGAACTGATATACGATCAAGCAGATCAGTTGATTGATGACGTTTATCCTTGGTGCATCAAGACATAACAACCACGTGTTGAATAGCGCATAGAATTTTTATAGCGACCACTTCTTCATTTTTACGCGCGCTCTCCTCAACATGATTCCATATTTCAACGGACCATGGGCCGGTTAATTCGGTTTTATCCACTATAAATCCACTGAGCACGATAGAGACCCTATTTCCGAACGCGGGAATGAAACTTCGTTGGGGAGACCAGGTTAGATTGTCATATTTTTTAGGTACTAATTAAAAAGAAAGATATACGCAATATTTTTTTAATATTGCGTATATTTTCGCGCACATTTTCGTATAGATACAATCTTTTAGGTAAAAGAGAAAAAAATATTATCTTTATATATGTGTTATACACACAAGAAAAATTTTAAGTTGTAAGCAATGTTGTGAAAATGTCCACTATTCACTCCATATCTAGTTATTACATATCTTTCGTGTAAAGAAAATACAACAAATTATTTCTCTTTTAAGATTTTAGGTGTTTCACATATTAAAGTTTAAATTTCACACATTAAAGGTTTTAGATGTTTCACACATTAAACCCAAACGGCTATTTGGAATAAAAGAGATTACATTTATAAATTATGTTGCCGTAAATAGATATAAGAGAAATTAGCTATATCCCATAATACTTTTTACAACTTAGGAAAGATTGCGACTAAAAAATTCAGAACCAACGGTGTTCAGTAAAAATAGAGAAAGAATTTACTCATTCTGCGTCAAATTTTGAAAAATCGCTTGTAAATATCACATGTGATATTCCTGTCATAAGCTATTTCGTACATCCAACTAACAAGCAATTTATATTATAGAGAAGAATATGCTCTTCTGCTTATTACGCGATACAAGCTCGGTGACAACTAATCCACATGTGACTTTTAAACTCCTACTTTGTCCTACTTTCATGGGAACGGTGTTTCGCATTAAATTGGAATACGATAAACCATTATATCGCAACACGTGACTTCGTAAACTAATCGATTAACCGAGTCACACGCCCAACCGCCATTATATTTCCCTGCATAACTGAGAATTTTCAATCATTTGTATATTTTATCAGCTCCATTTTTCATCGTTGTGACGTGTTCAGATTAAATCAAACGTTTTTTCGCTGGACGCGCGCGAGTCGATCGAACCCTTCGGCGTTACATCGGGGAATCCTAAATGGATTTCGCGCCATCGACATTTATCCGCTGAATTATTATCCGCTCATGTAATCTGCGACAATGTTACCGATGCCGATACATGCTGTCTCCTTTGTCAAAAAAAAAAAGATAGGGAGAAAAAGAGAGAATGTATATATATGTGTGTGTGTGTATAAAAGAGAAAGAGAGAGTGTGTGTGAGAGATAAAGAGAGAGACACACACAGACAGACAGTCAGAGTGAGAAAGTAACAAAGAGAAAGAGAGAGAGTAATAGAAAAAGAGAGAAAAAGAGAGGGAGTGAGAGAGGGGGAGAGAGACGGAAAGGGAGAGGGAGGGAGAGAGGGAGAAAGAGAGAGAGAGCGTGGTATATCGATGTGCGAGCGATATGGTTAAGCGCGCATGGGTGCGACTTTAGCCAATAATGCCTACGGCGTATGTATCTGCGCCTTCTCTCTGTAATGCACGATTGACGGATATAGTAATTAGAGGCGAGCGAAATTAGTCACTGTGGCGTGCTCCCTCTGCGCACAAGACCGACTGTGGTAATTACAGACGTCCTTATCAAAGTCGGAAGGTCCGTTGAAAGACGCGGTATACATCATGCGGAATGGCCTCTGATCAACGATGTCGCGCCGGAGAGTCATTAACGTCCTCGCTCAACGGAATCTCTGTCGTTCTGCGATTACAGGATCGATCGAGTGAGTCATGAGATCGATCTGAGCGTTACAGAAAAGAGAGAAGGATTGCATCATGGGTGCAATCGCAAGCATGTTTACGGTAAAAATACGAAATAAGATAAAAATACGAATATTACACAACAAAAGAATGTTACCGAGAGTGCAGTATCGCAATAGTGATTGAGCTCTGCTGGTGAGAGGTATTGATTATTACGTAAGATGTCTGACAGCACAGGAAATTGGAACTCAAACACACTTAGGTCCAAGACGAGGCCAAAAGCGACCCTAAAAGCGTGAGCTGAATTTTTATTCTTAGGTTCTCTTAATAGATCAGAGACTGTCGGAGAACTTTAGGCTGACCCGACGACCGCGCGGCGCGTTAAAATTCAACGACTGAATTTTTTCATTCTTACTTTATCTCGAATATGAACGAGCGAGGGAATAAGAGAGAAAGAGATAAAAAGAGAGAAAGAAGAAAAGAAAGCTCTTTCTGAGCAGACTAAAAATTTACGAAGTCGCGAGGAAAAAATGCTTTACATCCTTTTCACTATTTCTCTCGAGACTGTGACTTTCACAAAGACGTAATAAATAGAAGTTTTAATGTTTTCTCGCTACTGTCATACATTTAAAAGAGAAAACCGAAGAAAGAGAAGAGAAGAAATGGCGGAAATTATCGAAAACCAAGAATCGATACTTCTACGCGATTTAAAAATTCTCTCTGTAATCATTTATCTCTGAAATAATGTGGAGATACGATGCACCAATTTTCATCCCGACATTTTGTTACATTGTTATTGCGAACGTTATCGCAATTTCGAAACGTCCGCGCGTAAGTGAGACGTAATAACAGACACGTCACGACATTAAAACAATTTTTCAAAGCACACAAAGAGACGACTCAAGCTGACAAGCTGAATTGTCAAGGATTTTTTTCCTCCGTTTTCTCAGGTTCACCGAGGGGTTGTTTGACATTTAGGACGACAGCACGTCTTCTCACTGTTGGTCTTATGCAAAACCTTCCTGGCTGTTTGTCGACACGTTAGCGTAGATACATAATCGGTTTAGGATATACTGTCAACCCGGCGAACTGGCTTACCTAACGGCCAGTAAATAAATTCCCGTTTTAATCTTCAAGAGGCGAATCGCGTTCAAAAGTGTGTCTGAATAGTTTAACAATCGACGTCTGCTTCGTGAATAATGCGACGAAACCGCGAAAGTGAGAGAAAGAGACAGAAAGCAGGAGAGAGCAGCTTGGATGATAGCTTTTTTGACATAAAGTTTGAATGTGTTTACTTTCATTCCTATGATATATATATTTTATCCACGAGAGAGAGAGAGAGAGAGAGAGAGAGAGAGAGAGAGAGAGAGAGAGAGAGAGAAAGAGAATTTCCGAATAAATCATATTAAGGTACAGCGTTTGACACATTATTCATGAAACATCGAGGACGATATTCCTCGCAAGTCCCACCTTATTACTACCTTTTATATTCTCCCAGCATCACCCGAAGTGATGTTAAAATACGACGGAAGATTTGTTTTCACATGGAGGAGATAATTTAATGGAATATATTTGTTTTTTTTGCTAAAAGCGCGATCCTGATCTTTACATTCGCATCCCCGAATATCATTTGCCTACGCGTGCATCAATCCGTGTCAGTATTGATCACTCGAAAGGTTATTCTGCTGAATTTATTTTCTGCTTTATATAGAATCATTAAAATACACAACAACAATACACGATTAGAGACATATTCATTTTCATTTGCATCGCGTCCCTCAGTAACGTTTAATTACGTACGCTGGTGATTCAAATTTAATTAAAAGGGAATTAATATCTGAGTGAAATAAATACGCGCCGAGGCGGAAAAGGGAGCAAGGGAGATGGAGAGATAACGAGAGACGGAGGAAGGACAGATTTGGAAACTCGTCGCTGGAAATTCCATTGTTTTTATTGTCAATGCCGTCTTTGTTATCACGATCCTGTTCCAATTTGTTGTAAACAGGCTTCTCATCGTGAAATGGAAGAGAGCCGAATCAAATAGCAATATGCGAAGGGACATGACCCAATCCCACTGTGTTCCGCTATACCAAGATCGTGTCCAATCCGATTGCGATCAGCCCTTACACAGCGCAAACACAAAGTAGACAGACCATGCGTTCTTACATTTATTAATATTTCATTTGTATCCTCTACTTCCTTCGCGCGCTACGGAAAATTGTCGTGAGCTGAAACGTCCGCGATAACGAAGATTCTCCCGACGCTGAGAACGACTTATGGATCAATTCAACAAATTCCACCCGTTCGCATTAGTTAATGTGATACCGACCTAGATCTTGTCCGTATCATGTCGTGCTGATGCCACAATGGCGAGCATCGCGAAGACCGAGAACAGTGAGCTTAAAGAGCTGTCCTCTTGTCAGAAGACGCCGACTTAAACCTCTGTGCCGCGATACAGTCTCCAGCAAAGAGATTCTAGCCGGGGAATTCAAGGAGGATCGCCTTAGGGGCGACGTCGATCAGATTGTGAGTTTAACTCACGCATCAGTTCGAAAAGGCTCGCTCGAAGATAAATAGAAGAGAAGAGAACGCCTTTTGTTTGAGACGTTAAGCGAATAAAATAGAGCTCCGCTTCTCCGGGGCTGGCTCGAGCAAAAAAAGTTTGCCGCGGACAAAGATGTAAGATAATTTCAGCGAGTTTGCAGACGGAAAAATACACACACGACCCACAGACAATTCCTCGCGAAGCAAGAAGAGGGTTAGCAGAGATGAATGAAAAATTGAGGTCGCAAAAGGTAGCGCAGTAATTGAATTCTGTCAGCTGTGCGAAAAATAGCAAAGAACGAACTCGCGTCCTGTATAAAACGCGGTTAATTATGTGATCACAATAGATCGCCGCTGGATGCGAGACAACGCAGCTTAACGGCTCCACTCTGCGAGCTCTGCGAGTTCTGCGAGCATTCGTTTACCAAATACTATCCCGCGTGCTTCCCGATGGAAAAACGCGCATTTCTCATCGCGGATCTTTTTTTTTTCTATACACATTGCAATAAGTTAATTTCCATCACAGTCTCGCTTGCCGCTCTGTATCGTGCTACATCGCAAGGATATCTGGGCTCTCCTTGAGCCGCTGATTCTTCGATCAATTTATAGCCGATTTTCCCATCGATGCGGGGGAGACTGGAAGCGAGATGCTCCCCAAAGCGCTTCAATATGTTCGACATTAAATATTCCCGCTCCAAGTACGAATATCTTATCGCGTTACACGTTTGAGATGTTCATCCTCAGACATTTCGCGGAGGCGCACGTATGAGCGCGCATCAGTCGCATTTATAATAACGCAGCCGGTGCTCCGGGCATTGATGTGCTCGTGCAGCAATTATGAAGCCGTTCGGTGAGCCGTGCCCGCACGACATCCGCAGTATACCGCTTGTGACGTCAGAGCGTCTGATATTGTTCTCGTCACAGCATATCAGTCAACAAATATGATTTCTCCGGGCGAGCAAAGGTCCGGTGGGAGGACGAAAGCACGACGTTCCGGCTGTCAAATGTAAAACGACGTAATCGTCGTCACTCTAGTCTATAGTCTAGTCTAGCTTCTATAAACGCGCGTTGTACGCCATTTGGCGGATTTCGCATAATCAGATAACCCTCGGCGAGTAAACCATGGACATAATATACATGAACCCCGCATACGGCCAGAAAAGTAAACCCAACATGTAGAAAGAGACCATAGACATAATATACATAGACTCCGCATATAGTCAGAAAAGAGAAGCCAATACAGCCCTTCTGTTCTCTGTCTCTTTCTGCATAGACAAAGTGTGCAATAAGATTTAAGTAAGACGTTTACTTGCCAGTCTAGGGGTGCTGTTGCGCTCTATAATACTAGATGCGCAACTAAGTTTCCGGGTTTTTTTGATCAATGAAAAATGGAAAATTTCAAGAGAAATACAAAAAATGGTTTTTTCAAAGTATCGTCCCTCGCTAGCTACACATTTTTGCCATCTCTCTGGCAATACATGAATACCGCGACGATAAAACGACGCATCTTTGGACCGAAACCATTCATCCAACCAATTTTGTATTTCTTCGAAATTGGTCAGGTGTAGCCCAGCCAAGCCATGCGCCATCGACCGGAACAAGTGATAATCGGAAGAGGCCAGGTCTGGTGAATACGGCGGGTGCGGTAGCAGATCCCATTTCAGCGTTTTGATGATATCCTGGACGATGGAAGTGCGATGACACGGAGCGTTGTCGTGCTGCAATATCACTCGTTTGTGTCTCGTGTCCCATTCTGGCCGTTTTTCGAGCAATGCATGGTTCAAATTGATCAGTTGTTGTCGGTAGCGATGCCCATTAACAGTTTCGCCCGGTTTCAGCAGCTCATAGTACACGATTCCTTTCTGGTCCCACCAAACGCAAAGCATTGTCTTCTTTCCGAAGCGATTTGGCCGTGCCGTCGATGTTGATGCTTCGCCAGGTGAAAGCCACGACTTTTTGCGTTTGGGATTCTCGAAATATATCCACTTCTCATCGCCAGTAACAATTCGATGCAGGAAACTCTTTCTTTCATGTCGCAAAAGCAAAATTTCGGAAGTGGCTCTTCGATTTTCCATCTGTCTCTCAGTCAACTCATGCGGCACCCATTTTCCTTCCTTTTGAATTTTTCCCATAGCATGTAAACGTTTGGAAATACCTTGGTGAGTCATATTTAATGCCTCCGCAAATTGATCTTGTGTTTGCGTATCATCTGCATCCAATAACGCTTGCAGATCTCAATTGTTTTTGGTCTTCCGGAGCGCTCCTTGTCCTTAGTGTCGAAATCGCCATTTCTGAAGCGTTTAAACCAATCTTCACAGGTAGTTTTCGATGGTGCATGTTCGCCGTAGGCCTCCTCAAGCAAACGTGTTTCAGCTGCATTTTTTTTTCAAATTAAAGCAGAAAAGGAAAGCTTCCCGCAAATGCTGTTTATTTAGCACAAAACTCGACATCTTCATTGTTAGAAAAAATATTTTTGCGTTGCGATATGTGTTGGTATTATGACTGGTTATTGTTGACAGATGTCCAAGCTATAAAAGAAACACAACTTTAGACATGTATGTCGACTACATGTGTCGTTAGCGCCATCCATGTGTGAAACCCGGAAACTTAGTTGCGCACCTAGTATTATGGAAACGAGAAATGGATGCACGTGCGACAAAAAAGTGACAAAATAGGAAGAAAACTATAACCCCTCTCGCTTTCTTTCTAGATGTTATCTTCACTCTATTAGACGACAGAATATAGGGCATTCGGAATCTATGTATACTATGTCCATGGAGTAAACGCGCGGAAAAAGCGGCGAGACATTACGATTCGCTCATGAATTAATTGTCTCGTAGCTCGTACGTCGATATTTAGCTAAATTTTCTATCTGACTATTACGGGCGGTAATATGCGGCTTTACGAATAATTAATTTAACAGAGTGCACAGATGTCGGCGATGCGATATAACACAATCATACGTGTCACTGTTTAGTCCGCACTGCACAACATACGTGACAATCGAAAATGATTTTTTGATTCTCATCGTTGTTGCATTATGCGTTAATTTGCAATTACGTTACCATCAATATTGATTATTACCAATACGGAAATATCACCGCGGTCGTGATTAGAGCTATTTTAAATTAAAAACAAACAAAGGCACTGTTAAATGGAAATGCTGAAGTGGATAACGAACTTGACGAATGTCGATGACGTAAGACGATTACTAGATCACTAACACGATCATATTGTCTTTTTTTAATTTCGTGTATATATAAATCTTACGTGAATATGTGCTACTGTGTTTTATTATGCTAGGAAACATAACCATGCATATATAGAAATCTTTCTGCAAACTTCCCACGTATCTATAAAGTTCCGAATTTAGTTGTAAAGATACAGAAATATTCCTTGATGTTTTCGTTAGTGGAATAAACATATATGTGCTACGTACAGAACTGTTGTTTCAAGTAAATATACGAAAAATATTGTAGTAAAAATTACAATATAATTTTAGTACTTTGGGAATAGACTGACATTATGATGAAAATTATAATAAGGTATAGTAAAAATGGTTATAAACATAATAAAAATTATCATAAATGTAGTAAAAATTAGTCATGTTTTATTATAATTTTCATAATAGTGCCAGTTTATTCCCGGACTACTAAAATTATATTGTTATATTATTAATTTTTACTATAATATTTTCTATGTATTTACGCCAATTGACAGCTTCATATGTCAATTTTGCAATTTTTTATTTTATATCTTTTATTTTATTGTTGCACGTATATCTGTCACTGTGCAAAAGCACTTGTAATTTTGTGCAACCAATATGCGACGTAAACTTTGCAGACAAAGGTCAGTATTTCGTCGGTGAAGTTTCCAAGTATGGCATCCCCTTAACAGTCGAAACATTTTGATTCTACTGTCGGCCTTAACATTTTGTTTTCTATTTCGATACTCCGACGCCTACATCAACTTCTTTTGATTCCACTTAACCTACTAAATTTGCCTCTTTAGAACCTACAAGTGGCATTCTGTGCGTCTTCTACTATTTAGAAACGTAAGAAAGATTAAGTAAGATTTCAGTTTCTGTATGTATATTAGCATGCTGATCCTTCAGAATATATAAATGTTGGGAAATTCAAGTCGGAAGCAGGGCTAAAATTCTAACTCGGGTAGCCAGTTTCTCGAGAGCGTCGAGCTTCGACATCTGGTAACGTTCGTACAAACACGAAATAATAAACCTGCTTCTTCTGTAGCGTATCGATTATCTGCCGCACCCATGGAAAATTCTTATTAACAATCCCTCACGGTCAGTCAGTGAACGTGATTAAAGGAGGACGGGGAATTACGCGATTACTTTTATAGGGCGCCGTATATCGATCGCATCGACATTGCGTAAACGCGACGAGACTTTTCTCTGCGACCCCGCAAATTGGCTTGCGACTGTGGTCTTACGACAATAGTCTGAGAATATATACGCACGTAGACGAGACGTGATCGTAGAGCGAATCCCGTCGTGACTCTTCGCGACACATCGTGGCACGAGAGATGCGATGAGTCTCTCAAGTTTGCGGAAACACAAGAGTCTTGCTTCTCCCCGTGCCCGACGACAAAAAACTGCGGTGATGGTCGCGGTAATTGCAAATAGCCATGAGCGAAAATAACAACGTCGAAACGTCGTACATCACAGTCGTCTGACAATTTCAACGTCGCCGAGTTCTCGCGACGAGAATTTTATTAGTTTACCACGACATGCTCTCATTGGGACGTAAAAGTGATTTATTCTTTAGATAGAATGATAGGAAAAAGAGAAAGAAAAGGGAGAGAGTGTGTATGTGTGAGAGAGAGAGAGAGAGAGAAAGAAAGAAAGAGAGAGAGAGAAAAAAGTTTGGAATTTATAGCTATAATCACATAGAAAAATAATTACTATAAATTATGGTCAGGAGAATTATCTTTTTCTGTTAAATTCTATTACAATCCCAAGTAGAAATATCTCAGGGAAAAACTAATTACTGGCTAGTAACTAGACAGTTTTACTGGCTAGGATTAATTAAACAGTTACTGTTTTTAAACTTGGCAGAAAATACTGGCTATTATAACAATATATATTTAAATTATTTATAACTATTAATAAACTAAAATAAATAGATACTGATCAGAAACCGGCAAAAAAATGCTTATAAAATAGTAAAAAACTACATAGAAAAACTACATAGTAAAACTGGTTAGAAACTGCTAATAAACAGATTACTGATCAAAATCTGGTTAAAAACTGCTCTGAAACTGTCTAGTTCAACTGTCCAGTTCTTGATGAAGTGAGCGTCGACCAAACCAGTCAGTTTCTAGCCAAGAAAACTAAAAACTAGCTAGTTACCAAAAATTCTTGAACATTTACTGGTCAGAAACTGGATAAATTTCTACTCGGGATGTTAGCAATAATAACTTTGTACGCAAGTTATTACTACTATTTTAATATTGGAGTAATCAAAAAGTATGGTTGTGTGTCTGCGAAAAATAACTATAATTTTAGTTAGTTCGCGATCATGTTTTTCTCTCAATGTAGATAGAGGCCCGAGCGCGCTGTTGAATTGCGTGTCGCAAGAGAATGTTAACCCCGCGCTCCCCTCCACGCGTGTCCAATTTTTTTTCGTGATTCTGCGAAACGTGTCAATTGTCGGGGAGAAGCGAAAATTGCGCACTGTCATCGCATGTTCGTTATAACATCGCGCGTGCTCGCGCGAGCAAGTCTTCCACTGCGATGCGTATATTAATTTGTGTGTAATTTACATGTATGAATGAAATTTTAAATTAATGTATTCCGAATTAATGCACACGTCGATTTAATGTCGCAAAAAGAGCCGAGGGCAACGTGTCGTCCTGCGTTATCGATTACATATCGTAATAATGGCCTATGATCTCCCTGGCTCTATCCTCGATGGTGACACTGCGGTTCAATGGATCTGGCAACTTCGATTGCGCCGCGGCGCTCCTGAAATTTATTCGGAAATTGCTCGACGGGTTTTCCACCATAAAAGATTCTCAGGAATATGTTACGCAACTAAGGTAATATTTTTAAAAATTTGTTTAGCAACGCGGCTTTCGTCAGCTTTCCTATAAAATATCGTGAAAGTTACTTCGCATTTCCTTCGAAGTTACAGCAGCAGCAGCAGCAGCATCGAGTCTATCGTTTTAGATGCTCGTTCACGCGCTACGCAATCGATTTCCCGAGACATTCCTTCGTTTTATGTCGGGATTATTTGATGAAGAAACACACGGGCGAATAAACTTTCTCGTCAGTTCGTAATGTACGTCTCATCTGGCATTACGAGCTCGTATTAAGACGAGAAGCGATTTATGCCGAACAAAAGAGTGGGCGAATAAGCGAAAACTTTTAGGCCCCGAGTAGAAAAATTTCTTGGAAAAACATTAACTGCAAACTATATTGAAGAAGAAATTGTGCTGAAGAAGAAATACTTGGAAATGTATCTGTGATATCTAAAGTTTATTTCTGCGCAAAATAAAATTCTCTTTTATGAATAGACTTTATATTCCACAAATAAATTTTCAAATATTTGCTTCTCAGTATGGTTAGTTCTTACTGATTAAGATTTATTAGACGATCGCTGTTCAGAAATTGACCAGAAACTAAACATAAAGAAAATTATTTAGTAAATGTTGGGCGGTTTCTGCCAGGTAAAAACTCAGAAAATACTAGTCAATGTTTTTTGATCAATTACTGGCTAAAAACTAGACTACAGGCTAAAAACTGAGATGAAACGGAAATTAAAAATAAAACTACAACCACTTTAATAATGAATAGGTTTCCACGTGAAGAAATTGTACCTAAAACGCAAATTTCACGTTATTTTTATATTGCCTATTGAATAATAAAATTTAATATTTCACAATGTAGAACCGAATATGAAAATAATTTTTGAAAATAATTTTTTGCAAAAAATTTTTTTGCAAAAAAGAATTTTTACAAAAAAGCTTAGAAACTGGTCAGAAACTGACTGATTTTACTGTCGAGTTATTAGCGGAGTAAGCTGCGTCCAAACTAATCAGTTATACTGCCTAAAATTGTTGGTCAGTTACTGATTAGAAACTGATTCATTTTCTATTTAGGACGTTGAAGATATCAAATAAGTTAATTCAAAAAGACAATGAGTAAAATCTTTGTTTCTCTGAGAAATAGAGAGAGGGAGAGAGAAGAACGTTTTACATCTTCAAGTTTCTCAAATCTAATTATTAATAATTATTTATGTCCAACCTTGCGTATAAAAATTACCTTTCGATGCTAATCTCTTGTGTATCGGAAGTTTCTTAAGAGATATTTTTAATTCTCAAATTACTTAGAAATAGAGAGATATTTAACCGTTAATATTTTACTCTGCAAACTCACGAATGGACAACAGAGTTACTTCGGGAAAACATTACCGACGAAAGTCAATTAGATTATTAATAACGCCCAATACTATCGATTAATCGTTAAGAGCTATCGTAGCGGAATATTAGTTGTTTGAATACTTCATAATTTGCATAATAATTCACATATATAACTGTTCCGACACGAAAGTGCACGAGAACGGGTTAACTATTCCGCGTTAAGTATAATCACCCAGTCCCAATCTGGGAAGAATATCCGAGGCAATAAACGCGAATTTGTTTCGCACAAATGAAAACGGAGGGGAATCTGACGTGTAAAATAAAATCACAAATGCTCTCTCTTCGTTGAAATAAATTTTGCATGTATTCCTCAGCCGTTTTTCAGTACGTGCCATCACGTGAGCGATCATCGCTTATATCAAGGATTCTCGCGAGGGTTGAAATAAGCAAAAAAGCGAGCCGGGGAAGGCATTTGGTCGTTTTGTAACATCGCTCGGAATGTCGCAGAGACGGATGGCCACTCAAGATTGACGTAGAGACGTCGACATTGAAAAGTACTTTCGACACTTGCACGATTGGAGAAAAAAGATACAATCAAACGCGCAATTCACTTTCTCGCCCACCGCTGAAAAGATTTGCCGCGCGGTAAGCTTCCGAAAAAAAGGAAACGGTTTCATTGAATCATAACCGTCGTATCAGATACGTGACCGAAATAAACTCCCGCGAGATTTTACGTATACAGAGTGTCTGGATTTAGGTGTCCGACCGCTCGTCAGATAGTCCGACAAGTAGGATTTGTTAAACTGAGTTGAAAAATTCTCTACCATTCTGTAAACTACCACGATATTATCGAGACATTAATGTCCGCACTGACCAATTTTTTAATTAAGATCTCAAAAATGATCGTGGCTGTTTACGAAATGGTAGACAATTTTTCTATTCATTTCAACAAGTTCTAGACACTGTAGTCTCCATTCGAGTCAAATATCGGAATATCTAAATCAGAATAAAGTTCTTATTCCCATTTCGCTTTTTTTTTTTCAATTTACACCTTATATTCAAAAATATACAACTGACACTTCGCCTTACAAACTCAAAGCAAGATTTCATTAATTTATAATTTCATTAGTTTCTAATGTAGATTAATTCTCTTTGAAACCTGATCTACAATATGCTCTTTGCTTCCTACTTCTTGTTCTTTGTCCTTTTTTGGCTTAAAATTTAAAGTTTGAGTCAGAAAGTGATAAAAAGAAAGAACAGGAAACAAAGAGCACATTGTGAATCAATTCTTAACGCAAACACAAAAACTAATATCTTTCGTGTTTACATAATTACATAATTGTGCAATTAGATCCTTATTCCACAGAAGGACGTCCATTGAAAGTGCGCCGATTTCCCTCTTGCAATGGTTTTTGTTTCAAGTCGCTACAACGTCTACAACGTCTAACGTGGAATTATTGATATTTGTATCGATTCACGTTCTCTATTTCTAATCTTTTATCGATTCTAACTCTTCACCGCACTGTGAAACAAGTCAGGATGCGACGCATGAATGAAAATAATAGGCATGTTCCGCAATATGTTTCCAGGAATCTTACGCTGCACACAAAAACACACAACGAGCACAACTGACTAACCCTACTCCGTGACCCAGACGAGCCACGTGCTCGCTGTGATCACGCGGCCGTCCATTAATTTCAAAACAGAGAACTTGAACATGTAGAATGTCGCGCAGTGCGACAGCAAGTAGGTTTGTCGAGACTTTACACCAATGCCGTGACCGTTCCGTCAGTCATAGGCATTTATTGCACAAAAATAGAAATTTCAATAGACACTTTATTAATTGCAAGACAAAATCATAACACTTTTAGGAAACAGCCTTGTATCACAATTTAAGGCTCGCGTATTAATAGTCGACACTTGAAACTTGTCTCACGTGAGATACTTAAATTTGAACTTGGAGTTAGATTTGAGTTTTTCACTTGAATTATATATACGACACGACATTTGTATAATCGCAATTCAGTTAAAAACTCACATCTGTCTCTAAATTCAAATTTTAATATCTCAACTGAGGCAAGTTTTGAAAATAATGACTATTGATACGGGTCTTGAGAAAGTTATACTCAATCGGAAGATAGAAAATATATGACGCGTATATATATGACTTTTATACCTTGACAGAAAAGGGAAAAATAGAAAGACAGAAGTCAATCAGAGCTGTAAAAGACTGTAAAAGTGGAAACTATCGATCACCTGACCAGCAGCGCAAGTTCTGCCTTTCTGCTCCTCTGCTAACAAATAAACCTATTCAAAAGGTACACTCCGATTTCTTTCTAATTTGGCACAAATATAGAAGTACAAACAATATTTAGGTCATATTTTTTCATTTTGGTCCACTTTGAGTTTCACGGGCAGTTTATAGCTTTTTAATGTTCTTACTCCTATCATCAACAAGTGCAACAAAAATGCATAAGAAATAAAATTGAATACAAGATATAGTTAGATAATTTTAACAAAATTGGCATAGCTAAGACACGAATCATTTTAAATTTCTTTAGCCGAGATTCCAATCAAAATATTTCAAATCTGTGCTAAATTAGTCAAAAATGATTCAAATCTCGGCCAAAGTGAGAGAGAGAGAGAGGGAAAGAGAGAACCGGCAATTTTAACTAAAATTTTAACAAAATCGGCATAGCTGAGACACGAATCATTCTAAATTTCTTTAGCCGAGATTCCAATCGAAATATTTCAAGTCTGTGCTAAATTAGTCAAAAATGATCCGAATCTCGGCCAAACCGAAAAATTATTCATAAAAATAATTTTTCTTCAACTTTTTACATATTTTATTTAAACATTTTATTATTTATACAAATAATTTTATACATTTGATCTCATATTCATAATCATCAAATAAAAAATGCTTATCTTGTATTCAATTTTATTTCTTATACATTTTTGTTACACTTGATGATAGGAATAAGAAATTAAAAACATTAAAAAGTTATAAACTGCCCGCGAAATTCAAAGTAGACCAAAATGAAAAAATATAATCTAAATATTTGTTGTACTTCTACATTTGTGCCAAATTAGAAAGAAATCGGAGTGTAAACTTTAGATAGGTTTACTTGTAAGATATAAATTTTCCCTAATTCTCACTTTGTATCTCACTAAAGTAAAATCGCTCAGCACCTCTCAGGTGTTACCGAAAGGTTAAACAATTGTAACTCGCTCATGAATCAACGTAGAGACATGAAATAAAAGCAATCTCTTTGGCACGCGTCTATGTCGTTACAGCCCATTTGGAACAGTGAAATGCCACGATCGAAAGCACGATGTAGAATCTACAAATTGGTGGATGATTGTTGTGTGTTCAGTGTAACGAGCTTTACCTACACAGGAGCGCTCACACAGACGCTTAAATCCAAACATCCTGTATTTCGCGCACGGCGACACACTAAACAAGAACGACGACGACGACGACGACGACGACGACGACGATTCGTCGTCATGGCGACCTCTGCGCCGATGAGACACTCCGCATTTGTAATCCGCCGAGATTAATCTGAATTTTTGCTAGATGATCGCGCCCCGGATTTCGGCAGTCGACTGTTTTTCATGCTCCATTCGTTCGAGAGCGTCCACTTGGCGCGACGCGATTTCGGGATATCCTGATTCATTAATAGCCGGTGCTGGGACGCAACGCGTCCGGGATTTTCATTTGGGACTTTAACGATGACCAACTGCTCGTCGTGATCTATCGCGACTGTTCGACCGCGCTGCCTGTGCGACGAAGCGGACAAAAGCGCCATGAAAGTCACGTTAGAATTTAACGAGTACAATTCTCTCGTGTGTGCATATATGTATGTGTATGTGTGCCCGCGATGTATCCGAATTCCACGTGCGTTCGATCGAAGTCAAGTATTCGCGGCCGCGATACCGCGCGATTATTTCCGGCGGGAGACTTCCACGAAGTCCCGAGCGAGCTTTTTCAAAAGAAATGACAGTCGTAAAAATGACAATGGAACGATGTTTCTTTGGATGAGCTCGTGTATATGACAACAAATCGCGTGGGAGCATTAAAAACAATTTCGAGACGGAAACTCTGCGACAATGTCTCATTTCTCTCCCTCTCTGTCCTTGTCTCTCTCTCTCTCTCTCTCTCTCTCTCTCTCTCTCTCTCTCTCTCCCCCCC
>NW_022639495.1:2308853-2332798 GCF_010583005.1 Odontomachus brunneus
CTCTCTCTCTCTCTCTCTCTCCCCTCTCCCCTCTCTCTCCCCCCCTCTCTCTCTCTCTTTCAATTTATTACGACCTCATTTCGCTCGTAAGCTTCTTACGGTATAATACGAAAAGGAGACCCTCTATGCAATTGCCACAGGTGTTCGCGAGGAATGTACCGGTCTGTTTGTGAAACGTTATCGAGGAAACCGCCGTGCATACGATATGCCAGCCGCGAATACGAGCGCTGTCACTTACAAAGCGCCCTTAACTGCTTTGAAGCACGACTCAGCATAACTCGCACCGTGCTTTAAATCTCTCGACCCTTCCTGCGCAACAGGAGTGCGGAAGAGAAATGACAAGCGACGTAAGATCGCCGGTCTCTTTCTGTCCGGAGTTCGCGATCGCGTGCACTTATCCGGAAGAAATATCCCGCGGCTTGAAGTAAAAATTCGTACTAGCGCCGACGGAATCGCCGCCTCAATGTCGCTTCGTACATTGCGCATGAAAAATGGAGAAAGGACTTTAAACCGTAGCAGTAACTCAAATACCAGTTTGTTTTTTACTGTCATTCGGTTTCCGCAAATTATAAGAAATAGAAACCAAGAAAACATCAGGTTCTCGGGCTCGGAGTATATGTTGCGCTCAACACGTAGTAGGATAATGAAATATGCACAGTTCAATTATTGAGATATAACTTCATCTCGTACTTCGTCTCTCTCTCTCTCTCTCTCTCTCTCTCTCTCTCTCTCTCTCTCTCTCTCTTACTCGTTGCTTTCTCGTTATCCTTCATCGACCGTATTTGCCTCCAGAATTCACGTTATTGTTCTCATGCTTTAACCCTTTAAGTGTATGTAATTATGTACACCCCACTTTAGTTTGAGTTCTCCCCAAACCTTTTATATTAGCAAAATAATGGTTCCATCGATATGATACTATCGATTTAATTCAGAAATAAAGATCTAATCCAAAAATGATTCTTCCACTGAAGAAATCAATGATTGTGCGAGGAACAGAATCGTCGACGTCCGAAAATGTGTAGACTTCTTCACGAAGAAAAGTGAGCAAATTTTAATATTTACCACCACCTTTGTTTTATTGATGTCATCTTGAAGTACAAAATTGGCGCTTTTATATTTATTATCACGATTATAAGATTTATTAAATTTTGCAGCTAATTCGGTTGCTTGCACTAGTGCGCACCGAGTGCGCACCGAGTGCTAAGACTTGTTCATAATATGTTATTATATTTAAAGATTATCTTAAATAAATTTTCAAATATTTTTAACCAGTAATATGATATGTACAACATCCGTACGAATTATTTTATTAGCTAAAATGTTTTTAAAAATTATTTAAGTATTTAAGACACGATCTTAAATATAAGAATGTATAAACAAGCCCTATAAAAAAGCCTTACTGCGCATTTAGTGCACACTAATGCAAGCTACCGAATTCGCTATAAGACAAACATTAATTCACATAATTATGTACATTTAAAAAACCATATTTCTCGCGAAGAATCACAAGACTCTTCCCCAGTAGCGTCTTTAGAGACACTTTTTCGAAGAACAGAATTTCAGTCGAACGTGACTGACGCCTTAAAGGGTTAAATAAAATCTCGCGACGCGCCACGCTCTCTCGTGCTCGACTCTTCACACACGACTCGCCGCATATTTATCACGACTCTTTCCATATTTATCTTGCAATATATATTCCACGCTGTGCCCAGACACCTGTGCAAATTTTTATATCTAGCCAGTAACATGGTCGCCTTAATGCAGTGACTCATCACAGCGCGCGCGCGCGTCCCGATAAGACACCGTATTGTCGAGAAATGCACGAGAGATACCCGCCATTCTACTTCTCTCCCCCGTTATCGCAACAAAGTTCGCCGCTTCAGCGTTATCTCTGTAAAACGCCATCCGGTGCAACCGCATGCGTAAAGGAGATGCTACAATCCCACCGATTGCTCTCATTGTTTCACAAACCAAACGCTACTGTTGACTGTGTAAACGCGAGACGGCTAGGTTTCTCTGGGATATTATGGAAAAATATAACGTTCCGACAAGAGCAGGCGCGACGCCGGGTCGGTATAGTTCGTTTGTAAATCGTGACTGACGAAAGACCAGGCAACAGGATTTTGGTAACGAAAAAACACGCAGCGAAATCACGCGCACCGCCATGTACCCAAGTAGAAACATCTTAGGGAAAAACTGATTACTGGCCAGTAACTAGACAGTTTTTACTGACTAGGATTAATTAGACAGTTACTGTTTTGAAACTTGGCAGAAAATACTAACTATTTTTCCATGGTCAATTACTAGTCAGAAACTAGATTTGAAAAAATAGTAAGTAAACTGGACAGTTTCTGTCCATTAAAAATTCTGAAAATACTGTTCAGTATTTTTGGGCTAGTTATTTGTCAGAAACTATAGATAATGTAGATAATA
The DNA here is from genome assembly GCF_010583005.1 of Odontomachus brunneus. NCBI lineage: Eukaryota > Metazoa > Arthropoda > Insecta > Hymenoptera > Formicidae > Odontomachus > Odontomachus brunneus. The sequence continues at coordinate 2,311,287 of NW_022639495.1, forward strand.
TATATAAGAAAAATGGTAAGGAAATGCTGTGCATTTTCTATCCAGAAAAAAATCGGAAATTACTGACGAATTTTTTTGAGATAGTTCCTGGCTAAAAGAAAAATAAAATATTATATTAAAGATGAAAAAAATTTGTTTAAATAAAAATTATAAAAATTTAATTTTAATAAAATTATAGTTTTAATACATATATAGTTAAATTATTTATAACTATTAATAAACTGAAAAAAAAATAGATACTAATCAGGAACCAATAAAAAAATGTTTATAAAATAGTCAAAAACTACAAAGAAACTAGTAAAAAACTGCTTAGAACTGCTAATAAACAGATTAGATACTGATCAAAATCTAATTAAAAACTGATCTGAAACTGTCTAGTTCAACTGTCAAGTTTTTGACGAAGTGAGCGTCGACTAAACCAGTCAGTTTCTAATAAAAAAAAAACTGATTAAAAACTATCTAGTTACCAAAAATTCCTGGACAGTTTCTGACCAGTAACTGTCCAGGAATTTTTGTATTGTATTGTATTTAATTTTTGTATTTTTATATTGTACTTACACATAGGTCAGTATGTAATGGATTGCCTGCGCGTTTTGCTGGAGCGCCTACTCGAGATGTTAGCTTGATCTATAATGCGTTCTTTGTTTCCAGTTTCTTTCTCTTTATAATTTAAACTTTGAGGCTTTAATTAGAAAACAATGAAGAATAAGAAACAGGAAGCAAAAAGCACATTGTAGATCAATAAACTTCGGATGCGTTCCAATATATTTACTGACTCGGTGCTGGAAATTTAGAGTTTATGTCGCGTGTACCGTAGGTTTTCAGTACTGGCAATAAATATCGTAACGCAGCCACATTAGGAAAGAGAACGTGCAAGTGAGCATTCGGCCAAAGCCAACAAAATGTACAGGCAACCCTACTGTAGTGATTTGTACATAAGTGCAACACCCTGTGCGCCCCGATTGGCGCACACAAGCCACGTTTGGCGCACACGAACAAACACCCGCAATGGAACTTTATAATTTCGAAACTCATTTAACAGAGCGCACACTACTTGCGCTTTATGAGAGGAAACACACGGCTCGCTCCATCATGCGGCGCATGCAGATTCCACAGGCATTCGATATTTCGCAGACTCACGCATGAGTGCGCATACACACGTGAGACTCGCGATGTATGCGAATGCAAATTGAATTTTATTAGGCACGATTTTTTTTTTTTTTTTATTTAACAGTCACGGAATTTAAATTAATCTTACGTTATTAATCTCTATTACGTGTAAATGGCAAATCATGTTAACCGCACGTATGTCTATGTTTTCATGCAAATTCGCGGAAATTTATCATTTATCATTTTGCGATCGCGCATTCTGCCCCGATAAATATCCACACAATTTATGTGCATTTTGACGCTTTGATGTGCCGCTTTTTTTTATCACGTTCTTTCGCAATTAAACTTGACGATTTTGCACGCGAGGAAATGCGATCACGCCGTTCACCCTGCAAATAAATCTTCGCGGAGAGTTATATTCGTATAACTCAATTCGTACGATATATCATATCACGCGCGCATAGAGATGACATCCTATTTTGTAGATGTAGTTTATTGTAAGAATCACAACTTCACTAGTCAATATGGACTAGAAAGAAAAGAGACGAGCAGAAAAAGTCGATTTTCTCCTTTCCAATATCAAGGAAAACTTCTTTACAACCGGTCAAAGTAGAGATATTTGTTAAAGTTCATAGAAAGAGCGGGAGAGAATGAAAAAAAAAATGTTAAAAGTAAACTTCTCAAAGAAAGTAATACCTAAGTTTAAAAATCTTATCAAATATGTTAACGCGATTTTTGCGATACATTTTAGAGATTCGCATATTACTGTCAGACGGAGATCATGACTGGAATTTTAACAAGTTGAATTTACAAGAATAGTTAGATATATGAAGAACAAAACTCTCTGATGTATTATACGATCACAACAGAAAAGTAAGAGCTATTAGGAGCTAGTGCACATATATGTTTTAGCGCAATAAAAAAGTTCACTATGAATCAATTTCTAAACTCAGTTTCATTTTGTCATGTTTGTCATTTTCAATAATGGCAAACTGAGTTTAGAAATTTATCTGTAGTAAACTTTGGACTGCACACCAAATCACAACTGTACATTGGCTGTTATTGGTTCTTACTTTTCCACTGCGATTGAATTCAAGAAAAACACCACTCCTTTCATTTCAGTCCGAAATGTTTAGCTGCTTTATATGATCGGATGAGATATTCCGCGTTACCCGTCCGAATACTATTATAATTCTCAGGGTAATCGGATGCAAAACTCGGGACGATGGCAGCTCGCGATAAAATTCCACTTTAAATGACTTGGAAGTTTGAAGTGGCCTGAATCTCTGGGAGCTTTCGAAACTTTCGGGTATTGGACAAATAAGGAATTTGTCAAAACGCCTCTCTTCTACCGAGATTGCGCGGAAGCGAGATCCATGACGACCGTATTTGTAACATGTCAGGACGATAGATTATCATAGCTTCCCGGAAATTTTCAGACGCACAAAAGACTTTGCAATTCTTTAAAAGCATCGACAGTTTAATCAAGCACAGCTTAATGAAGTAATTAAAACGTCAAGACTCACCAAGATGCTTCGGGCGGCGAGTCAGCTAGCCAGCTAAGTATAGGGCAGCCTATCCTAAAAAAACAAAAAAATCCGTGAGTTATTAATAACTCAAGATTTTCGTCAACGTTTACAAACGGGTTTACAGTAATAACATATAAATATAAGGTACCAGGTATGTGTGCAAACAAGATTGCAGATATAAATATCGTAAAATTATAAGGTAAAGAAAATTCATTTAGCAGAAACAAAGTTCTCTAATTCTTTCGTTTCATCTGTCAACAGTGATGTGGCTTTTTCACTCAGCGATTTTCACTATGTAGCGAGGCGGAATCCTAATTTTGAAAAAAAAACAGCAAAGAAATTCATGGAATAACCGAATATTTTTAATTAAATATCTTTTCCCGTTTTTAGTTTCATGAAAAATGATTTTGGAGTTTTCCATCGAACACAAAGGGATACAGCGAATATTAATCCCTGTGAAATACAAAACAATACCGCATCGATGCACGATCGTGCCCGAGATAAAAGATGACTTCGCACTTCGTTATCCTTTTGCTGCTCGCGACGAGGAAAATGTTATTATCCATGAATTATAATATAAAAACAAAATAGTAATATATAACAAACCGCAAAATATTCGCGTTCACAAAAATAATCTTTTCTCTTTCACGCAATGCAACTCGATCTCCGTGTTAGTTTTTATCGAATATTGTTTTCATCAAAGTTGCAAGTTGTCTCGAGCTATCAAAATTGGAAACCACAAAGCTGACCCGCATGCGCAGCAATTGTATAGAAACATGTAAAAATCACTTCTCAGAGGAATGTTCTCTTAAGTGAAAATAAATTCTTTTTTCCAAATGTCACTCTTCGGCTCCTGCCATAACCGATTACTAACGTATACTACACGTTAGCAGTAATTTCCGATTCTGACAACTTTATTAAGAAGTACGCGGAACCGCGATTTGCAGACGACTATATACAAGCAAATTCCAATCAATAATAAGCTGACAAGCGATAAATAAATTTTCGCTTTAAAAGGAAACGAGCGCGCGAACGTAATCCGAGGAACATAAAACTACTTGAAACTATCGCGATATTGTATTTATTTGCTTAAATTGTCAATATACCGTGTAGAGGCAGACGCGCGCGCTTTTATTTGAAGCAAAATATCGCGTCTAATTACTTCGAATCAGTTGTCAGTAAATCTTTGTAAGTTGATTAACGAAGTTCTCGATCGGCGAACGGTGAAAACGAATACCTTCGCGACGTAAGTAACGACAACAACGACGACGACCACGACGACAATGACTATTACTTGCCACCGCTGAGGCTGGAGATTAAATTTCTTCCTCCGATTCGACGCGCAGTCCTCAACGCGGATTTCGTTTGTCGATGTTTTATTAGTAATTCTAAATTATTGCGTTCTTTCTCTCTCTCTTTCTTTCTCTCCTCCTCTCTCTATTTTTCGATTATCATCAACGTCGTAAATTCTAATTAAAACTTACGTAATGTGTTTATCATTTTCAGCGACAAATACTCTGAATTCCATCCTGTATTATTTTACCTCACAAAGCATGTACTGAAATTGCTTTTAGGAGACAAGGCCTTTAACTAAACGCGTACTATGTAATTAAATCAATGGTTTAATTAATTCGTAATGGGAAGGGAAACCAATACGACGAGATATTGCAACAACATCGCGGATTAGTGCGATCGCGAGATCGTGCTATGTATAAATTGCTTATAATTATTAATATATCAATGCAACACGCGATATATCCGCAGCGATATCCGTTTTGTAATCGCATTATTATATTGCTGAGATCTGTGCGTCGACCGAAGCGCGTTCGCGAAACTTTTAATGAAATCTATCGACCGTTGTCGTCGCGAGAAAAACGGATGGGCGGCCGCGTGTCTCGCCCTGCGCTCTCTTACGACTTTATTTATTTCCGAGCAAGCACACACGTGGGACAAAGCCATCCACGAGAAGACCGAATCGCGCGATCGCGGGATCTCAAGTAGAAACATCTCAGGGAAAAACAGATTACTGGCCAGTAACTAGACAGTTGTTACTGGCTAGGATTAATTAGACAGTTACTGTTTTGAAATTTGGCAGAAAATACTGATTATTTTTTCATCGCCAATTACTAGTCTTGAAAACTAGGCTTGAAAAAATAGTAAGTAAATACTGGACAGTTTCTGTCCATTAAAAACTCTGAAAATACTGTTCAGTATTTCTTGGATAGTTTTTTATCAGAATATTATTTATCAGACTATGTAAGAAAAATAGTAAGTAAATATTGGATAGTTTCTGTCCAATAAAAACTCTGAAAATACTGTTCAGTATTTCTTGGATAGTTTTTTATCAGAATATTATTTATCAGACTATGTAAGAAAAATAGTAAGTAAATATTGGATAGTTTCTGTCCAATAAAAACTCTGAAAATACTGTTCAGTATTTCTTGGATAGTTTTTTATCAGAATATTATTTATCAGACTATGTAAGAAAAATAGTAAGTAAATATTGGATAGTTTCTGTCCAATAAAAACTCTGAAAATACTGTTCAGTATTTCTTGGATAGTTTTTTATCAGAATATTATTTATCAGACTATGTAAGAAAAATAGTAAGTAAATATTGGATAGTTTCTGTCCAATAAAAACTCTGAAAATACTGTTCAGTATTTCTTGGATAGTTTTTTATCAGAATATTATTTATCAGACTATGTAAGAAAAATAGTAAGTAAATATTGGATAGTTTCTGTCCAATAAAAACTCTGAAAATACTGTTCAGTATTTTTGGGCCAATTATTTGTTAGAAAATACAAGAAAACATGTACAAGAAAAATGGTAAGGAAATGCTGTGCATTTTCTGTCCAGCAAAAAATCGGAAATTACTGACGAATTTTTTTGAGATAGTTCTTGGCCAAAATAAAATATTATTTATTAAAGATGAAAAAAATTAAAAAAATAAAAATTATAAAAATTTAATTTTAATAAAATTATTGTTTCGATACATATATAGTTAAATTATTTATAACTATTAATAAACTGAAAAAAATAGATACTGATCAGAAACCGACAAAAAAATGCTTATAAAATAGTCAAAAACTACATAGAAACTATTAAAAAACTGCTTAGAAACTGTTAATAAACAGGTTAGATACTGATAAAAATCTAGTTAAAAACTGATCTGAAACTGTCTAGTTCAATTGTTCAGTTTTTGACAAATTGAGTGTCGACCAAACCAGTCAGTGTCTAGCGAACAAAACTGGCTAAAAACTAGCTAGTTACCAAAAATTTCTGGACAGTTACTGGTCAGAAACTGGATAAATTTCTACTCGGAATGACGTGTTGGTCTTACCACGCGCGAACGTTAGAAAACGCATATAAAACGTCCGTGGTTATGCAACGGGCGTCGTAACGATTTTCTCGACACCGTGGCCTGCTCAAGAGGTTGAGGTCGATAAATTTTGTCGTTGTCCGTCCGGCTCCTTCGCGATGAATCACCAGAATAAAGCGCGTTGTGGTCGCTCACTTGACCAAAGAAAGCGTTACAAACACGGTAGATTTGGCCGAGGTGATGGATCGCCGCAACGATCGCGTGTGTGGGAGTTGTTATATCCCTAGCAGGAATCTCATATCTCTCCCGAGCTTACAAAGTGCGCTTCGATTTTCGATGCGTCGTATATTGTATCGGGGGGAGGTGACCGCAACGCGGAAGAGCAATCGCCGGGCTTTACGGGACTTGCCCTTCGAACTGCTCGAGAACTCTGCTACGTTTCGTCGTGTTGAAGGAGATAAATTATTAGATAATGGTAAAATATTCCCTGCATCCCTCGCGTGTTACATTCGGTTTTTTTACTCAGTTATAATTTCATTATCAAGCTTTCGTTCATCTTCTCTTTATTTCATTCATACACTTTGATCTTTACCCTCATCTTAGTCTCATTGGGATTATTTGAGAATACTTCGTCGGTTTTAATTGAAATTACTCCAAATTATTTCACTTATCTTAATTGAAATTACCGTCGTAGTGGCATCGACGTAAATTTGCTTCTTATTGCTAATTTAACGAACGTGAATATACCCAAGTAGAAATTTATTCAGTTTCTGATCAATAACTGTCTAGGAATTTTTGGTAAATAGCTAGCCAGTTTTCTTAGCTAGAAACTGACTGGTTTGGACGACGCTCAATTCGTCAAAAACTGAACAATTAAACTAAACAGTTTCAGATCAATTTTTAACTAGATTTTGATTAGTCACTGTAAAATTAGTTCATACTTTTATTTTTTTATGAATGACCATCATAGTAAATGTCAAAACAGAAAAATGAAAAAATATAATTATATAAAAAGAACTAAAAAAAATATCTATGCATTTTTATAAAAATCTTCATATATAAATGTATATATGTCAAGTTACTATTGAAATAAATGTTAACCACACTGAGTAGGATTTAGGCAGTAATACTGGAGAACAGAGTAACCAAAATTTCTGTTGAGATACTGACTACAGTCAGTTATTTTCTACTCGTTTTCCTCTCCTTATCTTATTTTATACATCATCCTGCTTGACTACCTGTTTGCTAACTGCATTAGCCGTTGCATGCTGCGCGCATTATATCGATCCTCAACGTAAGACGAGCTTCGAGTTCTAAATGTAATCGCCGGTCGCACCGTAAGTTCCTCGACGAAGAACGTCAACCCGAAGTATCGTCTGCGACCTTCCCCGAGAAAACTTTCTAACAAGAAAGACAACGTAAACGCATTCCTAGGTGTACAGACCATAAGCGGCGCATGTGAATGAACCCTATAAAAGTCTAAATCGTAGTTCGGCGTGAAGGGGATACGGCCGGGAGTAAAGAATTATTTTGATCTTAGATTATATAAAGTAGACGCTCTCAAAATCTCGCTAACGCTTATCGCAGCGTATTATAAGTTTCGCGAACGACGTCTCAAAGAGACTGTGAAAACCCGTTCTCGTCTCAAAGAAACTGTGAAAACCCGTCCACACCATAAAGATGAAATATGATGTGTGGGAAAGAAAAACACTCGAATCCGATAGATAGAGAGTATCGCCGTTTGAACACATTGAACATATAATTCTCTATTCGAAACGATATCACGCTCCAATAAAAGCCAAAAAAAATATTAAAACAAATTATATGAAAATATAGCGATATTTCATATTCTCGCAGTATGACAAAAATTTCTCCGTATTAGGGAAGATCGGATCTGGTCGTCACACTTTTTATGCACTGATTTGAAAAATAAATGCACGCAATATTTTTTAATATTGTATACTTTTTATGTAGGTAACTTTTAGGTAAAAGAAAAAAATATTATCCTTATATGTATTTATTCTCAAGAAAGTTCTAAAGCTGTGAGCAAAGTCGTACAAATATGATTATCCCATACTCGGGATTAGCTGTCACATATCTTTCATATAAGGAAAACAGAATAAATTATTTCCGTTTTAATATTCTACGTATTTCAACTTTACGTAAAATTAGTAATATCTTCTAATCAGTAAAGTCATTTAACTAAGAAGATAATAATTCTCATAAGCTTTATAATAATAACATTATAATAATAACTTTGAACTATCTATCCTCACCTTATCTAAACTCACTGTTGCGATACGTATAATATACATAATACATCATACATAATACATCGTATGCTTTCATGCTCTTGCGCATATAATGTCATGGCTGCGTGACGGGTTCGCAACGTGTAATAACTAAATCCCATTTGATTCGAGTCAACCTAACCCAAACAGTCATTTAGAATAAAAGAGATTATATTTATAAAAGAGATTACATTTTTTTTTATAAATTATGTCGTACCGTAACTGTTAACTAAATACAAGACACAAATTAGCTAAACTGTAACATTTCTTACAACTAAAGAGAGATTGCGATCAAAAAATCCAGAACCAATAAAACTACCACGTTTAATTTTGAAAAAAATGCTTGTAAATACTATATGCGATATTTTTCTATCATAAATTATTTCATACACCTAACTAACGTCACACAAGTGACCTATAATATACTGTGCAGAGGAATCTGCTCTTCCATTTATGAGATATCAGTTTAGTGACACGTATGATTTCTAGACTCGATTTTCCCTACTCTTTTCGTCACTTTCTACAACTCATATTATCCTGTTCGTTTTCTTCTTTATGAGCGAAAGTCAGGCGACATATAAAGTAGAATTAAAAAGTGGAGGGAGGGTGGTGGTGAAAAATTTGCTTATGATCGAGCAGACAGTCACGTTCTGCGCTGAACGATATCGCGTCGTAAAAAGTATAGCGCCAGTCTGAAAATAACGACGCATCTAGCTCCGCGTAATAACTCTTTTATCTTAGTCCTTTTTTATGTTCTTCTCAGCCCATACCAGCTGATATTGGTATCGTCGCCGCTGAGGCGACACGGTACAATTCTTTCTAGTGGAGCAATATAGGCGAAATGTCGTCGTCAGGCAACGAAATGAATTCTAATAGCGGATAACTTTAGAAGTTCAACAACCACGTTCCTTTCTAGCGTCTTATTGACACACTTATGAGCACTTAATAATTGCCAAAATTATCATCATCCAAATAGTAGTAGAAAATAAATAACGCAAGAGACGTTACCAAACCGATTCCAGAAGTGCAAATATTTTATCGCAATCTTGCGCAAATTGTAATCCGTCTCTCTCCTTCGCTCTCATGATCGCTTCTTCCGTTCGAAGAAAAGAAAAGAGGAAGAGAAAGAAAAAAATTTGCACTTCGAGGAAATGAGGGTTTTAATTGCACGGCTATTTAACTGCGAAAATTAAAATATCGCGCCGATAAGATGACAATTGATTTATAAATGCGACGACGTAGTTTTAATTACATCCACTCGTAATGGATCTCCGTGCAGAAAAAATATTCTTATTTAGGAAATATCTTTATTTTTGACATGTTAATCTTCAAATGAGATTACATAGTGTTAATCTTCAAATGAGATTACATAGTGTTAAACAAAGGTAAGTTGTTTGCAAGAATATATTTTATATGAAAAGAGAGAGAGAGAGAGAGAGAGAGAGAGAGAGAGAGAGAGAGAAAGAAACCTGAAGTTTTATTATACCAAAATAATTTTTCTAAATGGAAGGCACAATATATTAGATCGAGAATATGATATTTTTAAATATATGTATGCCCAAGATTCTCTCCTCTCTATACACTTGAAACTAATATATTTATATTAACATGCATTATTTCATACATAAAACAATCGTTGTTTCATATATGAGCAACGAAACATAACTTTATCAGAAGAATTTTATCGTCTCGAATTTAAACAATTATTCGTTGAATATAAAATGTATTGATGTTACCAATTTATTTTCGTTTAACGTTATGTAACTTGAAGAGAGATTGACAGGTCAGAAATAAATTTTATTTAAAATCAGATTTTTTTTATTTTGATATAAATTTTACTTTAAATAAAATAAACCTATTTTAAAATTATATAAATGATAAATTTTATTTAGAAATTAGATATTTTCTCTCTCCAAACAAGAATGTCTTTTTTAGCGCAGCAATAAATTTATTTTTGAGCCGCCTCCTGCGCGGACGTTAAAAGTAAACAATCGCAGCAAATCGAAACTCAATGAGCTTTTGTTTTCTCTCCTACAAGATAAGTACAAGATGTAGTTTTATTGCCGCTGTACCGCCACGAAATATCCTGCACGCGAATAGAGAAAACCTGGAGAATGGGAGCGGCGCTCTTATCTAGTGCAACGTGCTTTCGCTGGAACAACCGGGGTATCCGCGCGATCGCATCCCGCGAATCTGAAATAGCGAGCGAGAGTCACGACGGCGAAAAGAGGAGATTGCTCTCTACTGCGAGGAGGTCCGTGCGTTTTATTGCGCAGTCACTTCGACTGATCGACACCGCAGCTGTGTCACGTACACTCGTCGTATGCTCGCAATCTTCTTGTTCGCACTATCCAAGTTTGTTAATCGCTCGTCACCCGAGAACGTTTTCTTCCACGTCCGCGGGAGTAAAGAATAACTGTTTCCGCGTCTACCCAAAGTGCATCACCGATGCAATTTAAACTTTTAACATTTCGCATCGGAGCTTTACGCAGGAAAGCTCGGCAAGTTGTAACTTATTTTTCGCTATTCCGTGCGGGCGACCTCTGCAATAAACAAGCCAAGCGAGCGAGCGAACGAACGAACGAACGGGCGAATTCGCGATGCAAAAAGAAGTACGGAAGCTGTCGAACTTCATGACTCCGGGACAGCTTCCCGTGCATCCGCCGTGCTTAGGCAAGATTTTCGCAGAAGTTCAGCGACAGACGCGAGTTTACGATTTTGATATTACGATTTCGCAACGGAATATCGTCCGTAAAGAGCGCAGTGTCCTCTCTTTGATGGACTTCGCAGAGATATTTGAGATGACCGCGATAAAAAAATGTTTCGAAAACTCACAAACGACTCCTGTGATTATTTTTCACAATTTCCCCTGTACTTGTATATTTATTGTGTTCGTTATTTTTGTTTCACGGAGGAAACGAATTTCAAATCTGCTACCACTGAGATCTAAAGAGACCGAAGACAGCGAGGTCTTTCGTCTACCTCTCCAAAGAATATTTAGTCGGAGCGTAAGTTTAAACGTGAAAGAATCACCGTGCGGAATTAGAAAACTGCGAAGAAGCGGTCTGGTGTCGTGCGCGTCGTAGGAAAGTTTATAATTAAGAAGGAACGTTAATTAAAAAAAAACGCGGAAAAACATAACAAAAGAAGAAAAGAATAGAAGAGACAAGGAGAGAAACACGAAGGAGTAAGGAATCGGACATGCACATTTCGGCGCCCTCTATTTCTTGATTTCCCCGAGGAATTAAACTTCTGTCAGGCAATTCAAGCTTGGACTCCGTGTTTGCAATTGCAGTGACACCCAACTACAAATTACCGGAAATTAGATAACGCGAGAGAAATAACGAAAGAGAGAGAGAATCTTCTTTGCAGCCGTGCGAAACGCGCTAATTACGTGTCGTCGCGAAACTGATGGTCTTCGTAATATTTTCAGATGTCTCCGCGTTACATTCGCTCGCGACACATCATTAAGGAAATAATATCGAAAAGTTTTACCTCGTTCTTTGCGTCTCGTATTCTCTCTCTCTTTTTCCCCCTCCCTTTCTCATCGAACTGAAACAGCCATTTTTTGTACAAGCACCGCATCTTTGGAATTCTCTATCAGAGGAGATAGTTACCGCCTCATCCGTTATTATTTTTAAACGCTCTCTTCTTACTTTTCTTTTGAAATCTGGAAGACGAGTACTGGAAGAAGAGAACTAATGTATAACCTCAGTTCTGATTTATCAGATTCTCTACGCTTAACATCTTCGTCTTATATCTTATATATCACACTTTTATATTATGCATCATTCTCTTAGCGTTTTAATCCTACTGCCTTTGTGCCTTATACTTTGTGTACACTAACGTTTTCTTATGTTCTAACCTTGCGCATGCGACCATTCTACACGTGACTGTATATACATTTACTGTTCCGTTACTTCATTTACTTATGCCTTAGTCCACAATTTTTGCTTTATTTTTCTTGCTTTGTATGCACACACATGTATGCGCTTTACTTGTTTCGTTGCTTCTCTACATTTATTATGCATATTTCTTATACTTTTCTATGCGTTGCATTGATTACTTTCAATGCTCGCAATTTCTAAATTTGTCCCGCATAATCCGCCACCCTCTATTCGACTTACTGTAAACTCTAAAAGATTTTTAACTCCAGAGTCTCAATAAACTCTATTCTGCTCTTCCATTTCTGCTCTCTTTTGTCCGTGATACATGAAATCGTTTGCCTTTGATCTACGCAGTCAAAGATTGCCATGTCGACAACATGGAACGATAAAAAAATGGCGACATAGCGACTTTGGCGAGGTATACCGCAAAGAGCTTTCAGCGCGGTGAACGCGTGACGGTAACCGCATTAATAATCTCCTACCCGCCGGATTACTCCTGCCCTACCGCTTACTTTAAAAGCTTTCGACAATTAATAAAACTTTAGTGCAAACAAGCAACCCTGTCCCGGAAGTTCAAAACGTCACCACCTTCGCGCTAATGGCAGCAGCTTCTGCTCGAGGAGTGGACGCAGTTAAACTTTATTTTTATCTCGTGAAAGATTAAAACCCCAATCGAACACGACGCGATTTTCATATTCGCCCGCTAAATATTTCACCGGGCCGAAGCGCACGCACTGATAACGCGATTACTTTTTCACGCGCCTATGCGCGACGATATTAATGCGACGATCAACAATTTAAGTGTCTGAGTGGCACAGCTCTCGTGCGCGCATTTTGCATTTTGCAACTCAATTGGACGTGAATAATAATAATATTCGTCGCAAAGCGTTTCGTCGTCGTCATCGTCGTCGTGAAATAATCATGAAATATGGCCGGATACGCGACACTCGTTTCCCCTCTTCCCCCTGCCGCGCCTGCCCGAAAATTTTATCAGCGAGGAACTGTCTAATCAATTCTCCGGGACGCTCGGATCAGCCTTAACCGACTCAGCAGACAATTTGCCGTGAAGCTGACTCGGAAACACGGTTAAAGTCCGCTGTCGAACTCAAGCGCTCGTTCCTTCGATAAATTATCGTCTATCCGACCTCGCGTTTGCTTACTTTCACGGTTACAACGTGGCGAGTGAAACGAGTTATACAGCGCGGGCAGACGATGCCGAGGGCATCGGCAACTTTTTTAATACCAGAGCGAAATGAAGGACACACAACGTCACTTGTCCATTGCGGGATTTCAGTTGTTTCGCTAAGCTTGTCAAATAAAATGCATTCACACGAGCGCGCGAATGGAAGATAACAACCTTGTAGCGCATAGTCTAAAATAAACGCGAAATATAAAAGCCGAACGAAAACCGTTCCACGTGCGAAGGCAGAAAGTTGACTATTTGGATCATCGGGAACATTGTTATTTCACTCCAAACAAATTCCCGTTTTCAGTTTCAACAATAAACCGCTCAGACGAGCGATATTAAGCCGGTAATAATGCGTCAGGAAGTGACTAACGACAGCACATTTAGAGTCATATTTAACCACAAGAATAATTGATAACATATATAATACAGACATAGTGCGAGAACAATCTGAGCGCGTTATCGAGAATTTATGCGATGCGCTTCATATCGTACGGAGCGTCGTTTCATGAATCTTCAATTCTGGAGCTGGGGTTTCGTGTTATATATTAAACGAGGTGTTAAACAAACGCCGCGTGAATTTCGAGTTTATACGGCCACGTCGGCGCGCGAGCGTTGCACACGTGAAGAGCGTTCGGCGCGACGTTACGTGAAGTACACATTTACATAAGACCGTCATGTCGTACACGTGCGCGTCGATTTAAATCGACCCAGCATGCCGAGACCACAGACTAAAAAAACAATGTTTGTTGTTGCTTGTAACTGTAATCACGTAGAGAAATAATTACCATAAATTATAGTCGAGAAAACCATTTTCTTTTCGTTAAATTCTACTGTAATGTTGCTGATAATTTCAGGTTGAACTCGGCTGATAATTTCAGTTTCAAGTCACCTTGCTCTCCCTAAAGAAGAAAACTGAAATGTTCACGATATTTCGGAATCAAATTCAAAGAAGACACGGTCCAAACAATTGATCAGCTTCGCGGCAAATTGCCTGCTAAGTCGATTAAGCCGGAGAATTGATTGTGTTGGTAATAATAACTTTATATGCATGTCACTACCATCTCAGTGCAAAAGACATAGTTGGAGCCAGAGTAACTATAATTTTGGCTAGATCGACCATTTCCTTCTCTCAGTGCGCTTCCTTTTCCAATCAGCGCAGTTGATATTATTTACTGTTCCTGATTGTTGCAAGAACGTGGCAGCGAACCGCGTAAAGGGAGGCGTAAAAACAAGCACGCGAATCTCGAGTTTCCTCGCGACTTGGTAATTTTCAAAGTGTTACGAGAAGAAAGGTTGAAAGATAGAGATATAGCGTCTCTCCAATAGACGAATACAATCTCGTCGCGCTTGAGCGAGCTATATCACGATAAATCCTCAACGAAATCTCCCGCAAAACATTTTAAGAATTTTCACACCTATACCGCGTTATCGCATGATTCTCACTTCCCTGCCTTCTCCCCTCTCTCTTTCTCTCCCATTCCTCTCGCTCTATCTGTCTCTATCGTACTTTTTATTTGTTCCGAACACGAGGAGTAAAACCCGACGAACTAATTCAAAGCTCATCAAGGCTTCGTGTAATCCGCCTAAATCTCCGGGACTTGAACGAAACTTTCCTCAAACGTTGTACGTTCGTGCTCCACTTCTCTTTTTCTTTCTTTATTTTTCTCTGCCTTCGCGTTTTCCTTTTCCTTTTTCTTTCGCCGTCGTACTGTTTCTGCCGGCGTTCTCTGTGTTCGCGACTTTCGTTTTCTACGAGAGAGAGAGAGAGAGAGAGAGAGACTCATTTTCACCGCGGATAGTCGCCGTGTACTTCATTCCGCCGGCGAACAACGCGCGGTTTATTTGACAATGAAAACTTTTATAAATGAACTTGAACTGATTAAAAATTCCGCCCCGCGGATCCGATAAGTTCGAACACAAGACGTTACGAGTTTCGTCATCCTTTCTCCTCCAAGGCGATTTTAGCTTAGATCATAAGTATTCCTTTGAGTTGGACTCGTAAGACCGTAGATAAGAAAGAGAGAGAGAGGGAGAGAGAGAGAATTGTTGAAACGAGAGGGTTTCTTATTACACAATGCGGCGCTAAGTTATCAAAATCCACTCTCTTCGTTTCTTTCTCGTAAATTACATCAAGGATTTTTGCTCTATTGACGCGAAATGCTTTAATAAATCCTACTTCAAAAGAAACACGTTAGCTCTTGATGCGAGTCGATGTTTCAACGGAGAAAATATTCTAGTTTTTTTCATATGAATTCTCTCCAATTTTACCATGTTTCTATTATGTTTCTATTAATGCATACACACATGAATAAACCACCAGCAAAGTCTATCTTGCAAAGAAACAGTAAATTTTACTACAAACATAACAAATTTTTTATATAACATATTTCGATCCTAAAATATAACACATCAAATGTAAGGACAAAGTCAATTGCTACAAAATCTTGAACTGTTCCTCAGTTACAAACTTCTTCGGTAATTATAGAAATTTTATACTTGGATTCACTACGGAAAAATTAGATATTCTAACGACTCGAAAGTCAAAAGGAATTTAAATGATATAAAATAATACATATTTTATTACATACATCATCCTTCATTTTTATTTTTCTTTACTCTTTTAAAATGAATCAGTCAAACATCACTGAAAACAGTGAATATACACTGATTGCAGTTATAAGTATAGCATTGAATGTGCTCAGTGCTATACTCATAACTGATATCAGTGATTATTCACTGATTCACTTTAAGAGAGTATATAATAATATGACTTTAAGTACAAGAAAGATATCTAATTTCCTCATCACGATTTAGTCAGAAAGAACTGACTGAAATCATTCTAAGCTCTGATTTTATTCTTCGCTATACAAGAAGTGACATTAATTTGCCTTCGTGAGACGATATCTCTGGCATAATTCAGAACAAATTGCACTTAAGTGCATCTCAGGCACTTGTCGGAATGTTAATTACTACCACTTTGCATTTCCCGACGTCGCATTGTGCACACATGTGTACGTGTGTGTGCGCGCGCACGCACGCGTGTCTCTGTGTGTGTATGCGTCGTTGATTTAACAATTTTGCGTTCGCGCGGATGAAGATGGTAATTGTCAAGTATTTATGCAGCGCGTATTTATGTTGCCATCTCTTTGTGACTCCCGTCAATTCGGATCTCCATTTTCGTGGAGTTCAACGGATCAACAGTCAGAAATGAATTTGCGCGCGAGAAGCAGCGCACATTTTCTCTTTCTCTCTTTTGAAGAGACCGTTTGAATAATGGAATAACAGCCGAATGATAATGACTCTAATAAGGTGTAACGCAGCATAAAAGTGTGTCGGCTTCATCACGCGCGTGTAATCGGTATGGTGATTAGTCGATTAACTTGTCGGCATCGTCGGAGGAGGCACTGTCGACTGAGCTCAACGTTCGTCTTTAGACGCGTGTCTATGCATAAAATAAATTTCTCAAACGCGCCTAATTTGCATTCGCCATTATACATGTTCGATCAGCGCTCGCGCGACAACGCCGGGTTACAGGGTAAACACGAAAGATGTGAATCCAGATGGAAAGAGTTAAGCACGTCGTGTTCATGAACGACGCCGGCCACGTTTCTTTGCTAAACGCAGGATCTTTCCTCCATTATGGATTGCACTCCTTCGGAATCGAACAGGTCACGCGTGTGGAGAATTCTGATTAGGCGACGTATGTAGCCTTTTGAAACCGGTCAGATTATTTCTAAATCGGGAGATCGTGTCGCGGGAATCCCCAAAGTACACCCATTAGTTTTAGTCGTCAATTTTTCACACGCCGCGAACACCACAAGATTTCTTTTTTTTTTCATCTTTTTTCTCAAGAAATTCTCCTCAAGGAATTTCTTCCTTTCTTCTTAATTTAGCCTCAAGGAATTTCTTGTTTTCTTTTTAATGTCCGGCAGCGCGGAATGTCTCGTTCGTCATGACCTCAATGTGCGTCGCGATCGATTGTACTGGCCGTGTCGTGACAGAATGCGCTGCCGCGCACGAAATTGTGGTTTAAATAGCACTATCCATTAAGGGAAGCCATGCCTTCAGCGACCCAGGGCTATGACGTTTAATGACAACATAATTGATTTGTGTTATAATAGCTTAGACATTATCAGACATGCCTCGCTGGCAGTAGAAGGACCGAGAGATTAGGTACAAAAGCACTCTCGGATCACCTGCTTTCGAGTGCTTTCTCATCTCTTTCTACCTCCTTCCTTCTTTCGTTTTTCTTTCTCTCCCTCTTTCTCCCTCTTCTCTCCCCCTCCCCCTTTCTCTCTCTCTCTCTCCCTTCCCCCGTAAATAGAAGCAGCGTTGCTAAATTGCTCGCAGATCGTTTTACGAACAAACAGGCATTTGTTCTACGAACAAACACTTGACACGTGCTGCGTCAACATGACACGGCGCATCATCGTATTTTAATAGCGTGCGTCACGCTCCCGTGCACGCGAAACTTCACGACAAGCCTGTTATTACGCGAACAAATAGAACCTGTTTGACAGCTTGATAGAATCCATCGCAATACCCAAACAGTTCAAGCGACGTATTGTTCAACTGCCTCCTGCCCAACGGCAATTAATCACCATTTACAACTTAACCCTTCGCGTACAATCATATTTTACACGCGGTACAATCTGAGTTTGTCAGACCCGAACAACTTTAAACTACTGTAAATTTCCGAGCCGGAATTCTGATCCTACTTTGGACATAAATATTTCATTGCTTTGATAACTTCAAACTCTATATCAACCTCTTTTGATTCTATCTAACCTATTAACTCTTTGGAACCTACAACTGACATTTTGTGACCTCTGTCCTCTTTGGAACCTACAACTGACATTTTGTGCATTTTAACCATTCAGAGGAGTTAAATTTAGGACCTTAGTTTCATATATATTAAACCTACACTGATCCTTCAGAATATACAGATGATAGAAAAGTTTAGGTCGAAAGTAGGATTAAAACTTCGACACAAATTTGTTGAAAATCAATATTTTTTAATACGACACAAATTAGTATTTTTTCTCTTGACATATAGAATAACCTCACCTGTAAGACCGTAATGCCATAAAATCAAAATTTACAAACAAACCCACGCAATTATGAAATTTCCCCGGGTCCTTTTGACGAAAGTTGGCGATCGAATATTCAAACACTATACGCGGAGGGGATTTAATCAAATTATAAAAATAATTCTTAATTGCCCGATGAACTAACGACACGATTCTCGTCGGGGATGCTCGCCTCGTATTGATTTTCACCCGCACATTTTAACACAATCGTCAATATCGGGTTAATAAACAATCGCATGTGACAAGTGAAATGTTGTTTGCTCAACGCGACAACTCGCACAATGAATTCTCTTTGAGACTTGCAATATTTCGGAGCAACAATATGGTGATGCCATGCAAAATTAAGCAGCTGCCTTCTCGAAAGAACAAAGCGCTCGCTATGTGCACGGCGGTCTCGTGCGGCACACGCCGGCATTGCTGAAACGTCAAGTTACAATACGCTTTATGCTAATGAAGAAATTACGAGCCGATAATTACGCCTGCGAGATCAACAACGGACGGGTGTGGTGTAAGCTATGGATATTTACCATCGACACAGTATCGGTTAGCCGCGTATTTATGCGAGAGGCTACTATTACAAGTCATTTAACCCCGCGAAACCTCAGGGTACGCAGTTATTTTGCCCGATTCCCCTCCCCCCCTCGTCCCTTCGCGAACGCAGCAACTCTGTTCTCTCTGTCGCTGGCAGAAACGAAAATATGTACATGTAAATTTCCCCGTCACGTACAGCGCGCGAGTGTATATTTTTCCAGGCGGTCTATGGTATTATTTTTTGCCTGAGCGCGCGCGTTGCGCGAACGCGCGTGTCACTTCCGGCTTGCTGGCGAATCTTTCATTTGTGCTCGAATATCCTGAAACGGGCGGCGTACGAATTTATCTTTCC
This sequence comes from Odontomachus brunneus, assembly GCF_010583005.1. Classification (NCBI taxonomy): domain Eukaryota; kingdom Metazoa; phylum Arthropoda; class Insecta; order Hymenoptera; family Formicidae; genus Odontomachus; species Odontomachus brunneus. Next base: position 2,330,586 of record NW_022639495.1, read on the forward strand.
ATCACGAAGCCGCGAACACGCTCCCACTGCGGAATCGAATTAAACGGCGCTAAGAAAATGCACGTCGGGATAACTGCAATAAAGCTACTTCCCACGCGCACTCTGGAAGTTTCTCCGTCGGAGGGGCTTCCTCTCGTGTTAGTTTTCGCGAGAAAACGATAATGAGAAAACTATGTCGCGAATTCCAAGGATTTAAATAACTTTCTCTACACGAGACTTCCTTCCCTTAGGCGTATCAAAAGGCGCGCACAATATGCAGAAGTTGCGGTCGCGATGGGAATCTACTTAGCGAATCTCTCCGCAGCAGAGTCCCGAGGGTGCGACTTTTTATAATGGCATTCGCCCCAAAAAAATCTTTTTCTTAGCGAAATCCTTTGAATCATAGAGGATTTTGCTCTTATATATGGCTTCAAAAGGATTCATGTAAAACCAAAAGAAAAATATACTGAGCACACAATGTTTTTGAAGTTAGAGGAAAGTGTGTTCTTAAGATTTCTAGCTTTCTCGCCGCGGAAATCTTGATTGATGACGCCAGAAGCGAGAAAATACACGCTAAAAGTTCTTGCAAAATACGTTGAAATAAAAAGACGTGTCCGTAAAATAACATTTGCAATCGATCAGACAGACCTGCAAAATAGTTCGAATACTTTCTTGTTGTTCGAGAGATTAATAAATAATCATAAGATTAATATAACACGCAACCATCCTTTCGAACTTATCTGCTATTATTTTGTATATTTTACGGCATTTTATTGACTGTTAGAGCAAAAAGTGAGTGTTTGGATTACTTTATCGGTCTGTTCAATCGTTTGTAAGTGTCATTTATTTTAACATATGTTGCAAGAATTTTCAATGTGTATTTTCTCGTCTCTGAGGTCATACATCACGATGGCCGGGGCCAAAAGGGACCACAAGCCTCAAAGTTGGAAGAATTTTATTTTACATGGACCAGTCTTTTCGTGCAGCGTAGCGCTTGTTCTAGTCGAAATTTTAGTTATGCTTTAAGTCTGCAAAATCGCCATCAAAGTTGTAGATCGATGAAAAAAAACGAATGTTCAGCAAAAGAAAAATACTAACGACCGAAAGTTTTCACACACTTTACACGTTTGCACCCTTCAATGGCTTTGATTCCGACAAATCATCTAGATATTATTCCAATTTTCTTCCAATTTTCTTTAGTTAATAATTAAAAATCTACAAAGTTATTAGGAAAATAGTAGAGGAACTTTTTGTTTGATGTAATATACAAGCATGATAGCAAACTACTCGCTACTATGACTCATCTACTATATCTCGCATAATCATTCATAAATCTTCTTTAATTAATATCTCAATAATTGTTATAAATATCGCAAAACAATATAGGACTTTTATATTCACCTTAATCTGTACTATACCTCCACGAGAGTTTCGAAGATTGTTTTAGGACACCTTCTATAATATGTCCTCATAGTGTTCACGAAGCATTGTAATGATAATATTTTCGAGATTTACAGAAAATTGTAAATCTCGACTCGTATAAGCCATAATAGCCTTTAGCTTATCATATACGGCGGATACACATTGCTTATCGCGTTTCTTATAAGAAGATATTCTGCTTCAAGTAATCGTATTTTCCTTGATCTAAGAAGAAAAAAGTTAGAATAATATCTAGTAAATTTTAGAATAACAGTTCACTTTATTAGAAGACTCTTTCGATAAGAGTTCTCGCTTAGAATCTGGGATTGCAGAAAGTACTTCGTAACTAGAATTCTTTTTTGAGAGGTAAATGTCGAGCAATTTCGAAGTCGACCGTATTGCTCACTGATCCGCCACCGTATTCGGGAGCATATTAGCGTTTCTCATTATCTTTTAAATCGTTAATCGGCGCATGCGAGCGCACACGTATGTTTGCGAATAGGTCATTAAAGTCCACAATGAAGGCCGATAATTATGATTGCTGATAAAGCAATTTACAAGTGCTCATTAAAATGCGACATGTTAATGCGGCCAATAAACCGTTCTGAAAAAGTGCTGATGAACGCAGCCGAGCGTGCTAGTGGATATTGCGGATCAACAAAGTGGAAAATCTATCGCGGGCTTTGAAGATTGTCGCATGATCGAACGGGACAATCGGGTAGGTCTTTCTTTCTTAGGACTGATCGATTTAACGGGGCCTTTACTACTACTCTCTCTCTCTCTCTCTCTCTCTCTCTCTCTCTCTCTCTCTCTCT
>NW_022639495.1:2332956-2335334 GCF_010583005.1 Odontomachus brunneus
CTCTCTCTCTCTCTCTCTCTCTCTCTCTCTCTCTCTCTCTCTCTAACTCTCAGAGTGAGAGCCTCGCAAAGCGATTGACCTTGTAACAGCGCGCCACTCCGGCGGAAGGCTAATGCAAATTGTGGTCTACCGACGACGTAATAGCATAAAATAATAATATCGCGACTGTTGTAGAATGCATCAATATCGGATTAATTGGCCGACAAATCATCGGCGACCGCACACGGCGTAAAGCCGACCGCACACAGTCGCAATTTTGAGCAGCATTGTGTTACGCGAAATACGAGTCTTGCAAATACTACGCAATCTAGTGGCGCGACAATGGCGAGTTCAAATTTCTCGCCAGATCGGAAACTCTTGGCTCGATAAAGGCACAACTGCGTCGTACGAGCGTACGCGAATATCAAGAGAATATTGTGCAATAAAAATTGCATTAAATCGTATTTCTTTTTACAACGCTTTTTGCAAAAATGGTCTAGACGTCAAGGGAGAAAACATTTTAAAAAAATAAGAAATATTTATTCAATAGATACTAATATTTTCACATATTTTTACACCGAGAAAATATTTCTTTCAAAATAAGAAAATTTATATTTCTCAAAAACAATCACGTTGTTTGTTATAAAAACAATTGTATTTATTTCGAAATAAAAGAATTCAAATTTAAGCAATTGTTATTAGTAATCTCTCTCACCAAATATAAATATTTTTCTCGATGGATATTAATAGCGTATTTACTTGTGAGTGTATATTAATATACATATTTTTATATCGAGGAAAAACTTCTTTTTTTCAAATGAAAAACATATTTTCACAAAACCGTTGCTTTTCATGAAAGCAATTGTTCTATTTAGAAATTTTAATTCTAGAAAGAATTTTAATTCGCATAAGTATGTGAAAAGATGAAGAATTTTAATTAATTAATTGTAAATCCAAATTAATGTGAAAAGATGAAAAATTTTAATTCGAATAAGTATGAATAAGTATCATTAACCTTTAGAGGGCCGGGATTTGAGAGGGCATATCCGCCTTAGTAAAGTGGTAAAAAAGGTATCTTATATCATGGATTGACCATACACTAAGTATCGATCATGGGTAGCGCCAATATATTGGCTTTCGGTCCGGAAGGGATCAGCCCGTATATAAAATTTCAAATTCGAAAAAAATACTTCTTTCACATCAATTTGTAAGTGTAAATATGCCGATGTATTTTCCGATGTATTTTTCGACGTAGAATCCAAATCTGATGTCAAAAATACAATAAACCTGAAAACAACCCCTATAAAATTACAAAAACTACCCCTTTTATTACGCAATTTTAATTTTTTTTATTTGAAAGTGCAGATATATGTTTCCGATGTATTTCTCGATGTAGAGTCAAAATCCAATGTCAAAAACACAATACACCTGGACATAACCCCTATAATATTACAAAAACTACCCCTTTCATCACGTATGATTTCGAAACACCCTCTTCTTTTGAACACGGGCTTGGGACCGGCTGTGGCAGAATTATATTTCTTTTTTTTTATTTTTTTTATTTTTAATTGTTTTTGTTTTTTTTATTTTTTTTTTTGTTTTTATCATTTTTTTATTTTTTTGTGTTTTTTTTTTGTTTATTTTCTGATTTTTTTAAATTCTTTTATTGTTTTTTTTTAATTTTATAAATTACGACAATGATCATTTGGTGTGATAAATTTCAAAGCAAGGTTCAATGCATAAAGTTTTACAACATACTTTACACTCATATGATGATCGACTTCTCTTTTTGTGAATACTGCATAGAACACATTGACGTGATACCGTTTTACTATCATCTGAAGCTTGAATTTTTCTGGGGAAATGTCCATTTCGTCTAAGATTAGACGAAATAAATGATGAAACTTCTTGAGAATTTACTTTCAAAATATCTCTTACGACGCTCAATCGAAAATCAGAAAACGAAATCGCATTTTTAGTGAGCATCTTGAATAAACTGTGGGCATTTATCAATATCAAATCAATCAAATGAAAAAACAATTTTCTATACCATTTCATACATTTTCTAATAGATTCTGTCAAAGATAATTGTCTGTCGATATCATCGATTTTGCCCATATTTTTGTTATAATCCACGATACAAACGGGTTTTATAATATCTTCATTGGTTTTGTAGTTTTTCCTACCAGTTTTACAAAACTGGTGTCGTGAATACTTGTCAATACATAAACTTCCTTTTTATCCATCCATTTGATTACCATCCAAGAATTGGTGTGGGCAACTTCTGTTTCACCACGATTTAGCTTTGAACTAAGAGTTGGCATTCCTTTACGATTTTTTTTTACAGTTCCACAAAGACCAGTATTTCTGTCATGTAAGTAGTCTGACAGTTGTGGAGA
>NW_022639495.1:2339749-2339898 GCF_010583005.1 Odontomachus brunneus
AAAAAACTATCCCAAATAGTGCTCTCTACGCTAACGCGAAATAACTTATAACCTATCATAACATAGTCTACTTTCGGCCTATGCGCAGAATAAGCACCATTGCGCATGCGCGAGAATCCGTATCTGCTATTTTGACAAATCTAACGTTA
>NW_022639496.1:0-95 GCF_010583005.1 Odontomachus brunneus
ATATATATATATATATATATATATATATATATTTATTTATTTATTTATTGATGTATCATTACTTTTAAAGTTGATGTTTATTGAATATTTTTCCG
>NW_022639496.1:233-13927 GCF_010583005.1 Odontomachus brunneus
TATATATATATATATATATATATATATATATATATATTTATTTATTTATTTATTGATGTATCATTACTTTTAAAGTTGATGTTTATTGAATATTTTTCCGATAAATACAAACTATCAGTAATATAACATCAATGTTATAATTTCCTATCATTAATCAGTTTCTCTTATATTATTATATAGAAAAATGTTATCGAAGTGTGAAGATAGATGTATACTTTATTTATGAATTCAAAAATAATATTTATACACAGATAAAGATGTACAAACCCAGTAAACACCAACTAACAGTAACATAACATCAATGGTATAATTTCTCATTCAATATTGTAAATACAATATAATGCGTTTTGTAACAGTTACATTCTTAAGTAGGAAATTATAACATTGATCTTAAGTTACTGATAGTTAGTGTTTATTGGAAGAATATTCAATAAATACCAACTTTAAATATAATGTTATATTAATATTATAATACTCGCTCAACAATATAACTGTTACATACATGTTTTATATGTACTCATACTGTTAAGTGAAAAATTGTTTGATTGATCGAACTTACCTGAAGTGAAGTTCGATCCTAATTATGCCCTTTTGTCTTGTCCGGATGGAAAACTATGAAGTCGTGCTCCTGCATGCGTCCCGACAACAGATTTCAAATCGCCGCCAAAAACAAAAACGACGGCGCCCAGCCTGCGCCCTCGCGCGCCCTCACGCGCCTCCTGCGCACGCTGCGTCCTCATATTTCAAAGCCCAGAGGCTAATCGCCCAAAAGCGGGGAGGGAAATTAAAGCGGGGAGGGAAGTCCATCCGGACGAGACAAAAGGGCATAATTAGGATCGAACTTCACTTCAGGTAAGTTTGTTCAATCAAACAATTATGCCCAAGTATGTCTCGTCCGGATGTAAAACTATGTAGATGTTCATAGTCCTGGCGATTAGCCCAAGAGAAAAACAAGGACGGACGGAAAAGAATGGAGAAACTAACTGTAAAATTATATTAGACGTAGAGTACACGAGAACGTACAAAACGTACAGGAATAAGAAATGCATACATACGATGCATGCATACGTACAGGAAATAAGAATGCATACCTACAATGCAGGTGTGCTGATACATATAGTATTCCGGCTTACAAAAGAGAAGAAAAACAAAAATTAATCCGCAATGGACGAGAACAGACAAAGCAGCTCGTCCTCGGTCTAATAGCGCCAACTGCGACGACCGAAAAATAAAAACGAGAAGAAGAAGAGGTTACGGCAGTAACACCGCCTGACTAAAGTCCTCCGGGTTGAGGATAGGCCTATTATAAAAATTCGCGAAAACCCGCGACTCACCGATCCAACCGGCTGCTTTCTTAATAATATCGAGCGATACGTCCTTCGCCGCTGCGCGTGAAGTGGAGACGTGACGCGTACTATGGGCCGAGAAGATGGACGTATCTATCCCGCATTCCTCGAGACCCTGTCGAATCTATCGACTAATGGTCTGAGCCATTGCGGCTTTATAAAGTTTGGACAAGGAAAGAAACAAGAAATCACAAGCGGGAGGTCGCAATGACTGAGTCCGGGACAGGTAAACTTCCGTAAGGCGCACGATAGAGGGGGTCGCTATCCTCGAAACGAGAGAACAAGAAAAGGGGTTGCGCTCTACCGGGAGCGGAGGTTTTAAGACGATTGGGAATACGTATAACTAATTTCTCCTGTAAGAAGAGTTGCGACTGGCGAATAGACGCGAGGGTCTGTGCTCGATGCCCCGTGGCAAGCGCCAGAAGTAAAACAAACTTCTTAGTAAGTGTCTTCAAATCGATTGTGTTATACGGATATATCTCGTACGGATATATGGACGAGAGCTTGGTGATCACTGGAGCGGGATCCCAGACATAGTCGTACCGTGGCCGGGGAGGTTTGAAAGCGGCCACACCCTTATAAAAACGGCGAACGAGAGGATGGTTACCAATTTCGTTCTGAGATACAAGAGATATTGCGGAGCGGACGGTATTTAAGCTGGAATATGACGAGACAGATGATAATTCCTGAGCGAGGAATTCCAGCACTTGAGACACGGTTGGAGAGTGAAACGATATACCCCGCTGCTGACAGTGATTCCACCATGCACAGAGAGACCGTGAGTACTGTTTAACCGTAGACTCTGCTAACGAGGCAAGCAATGCCGGTATGGCGGACGAAGGTGTTAACCGGGCCTCGAATGGTCGCCGGATACTCTCCCGACCACCAGGGAAAGGGTCCTCCATGCTAGGTGCCCGCTCCTGAAAGGTGACGAAAGGAGTGAGTGACTAGGAGAGAGAACAAAAGTGTCGGAAACTAAAAGGCGACGAAACTAAGGGAACCAGGACTGCGAGGGCCACCAGGGGACCACCAGGGTGCCCGTTGCTGCGTTATCCACGATTTTTCGTAATACGCGTGGTAGTAGGATAAATGGCGGAAAAGCATAGAAATTCAAGCCTGTCCAAGATAGAGTAAACGCATCGGTTGCTATAGCGCCGGGATCGGGAAACCAGGACACGTATGAATCGCACTTGTGATTAAGAAGAGATGCGAATAAATCTACATCAAAGGAGCCGAAACACTGTTTGACGCGACCAAATGCCTCATTCGACAGCGACCATTCCGTATCCGGATCCGCAATGCGCGATGCGACTCGGAATCGGCAATTGAATTTTCGACTGACGCGATATAGGAAGCAAATATAAAAACGTTGTGCTTCTCGCACCAACGCCAAATTTGACGCGAAATCTCATCTAGATGTGGGTACTGAACCCACCCGAATTTATTTATGGTGGCTATAGCTGTCGTATTATCAATACGAAGAAGAATATTGCAATTGGAAAGGTCGGCCGCGAAACAACGAATAGTATGAGAAACCGCTTTTAGCTCTAAAGCGCTTATATGGAGTGTCTGATCCTGCAACGACCACCACCCGTGTGTGCGAAGCTCGCCGCAAGAAGCGCCCCAACCGTTTAGAGAAGCGTCTGAAAAAATTTCTCGAACAAAATGGCCAGAGCGGATGCGATTGGTTTGTTGAGGATTTACAAAGATCTGCCGCCACCAGTCAAAATCATCCTGAAGGAGGATGGGAATTTGCATGTGGGCTGAGTAATTCTCCTGAGATTGACGAAGAGAAAAAACTTTTTCCCATTTGAACGCCTTAGTGTACATTAGGCCATACGGGACTGCTGGACACGCAAAGACGAGTGATCCTATGTAGCTGGCCCAATCGCGAATCGAGCTGGTCTCCCGACGACCCATAGCCTGCGTGAGCCGTAGTAATTTGAGTCGACGCTTTGACGGTAGTGAGATAGATTGGGCGACCGAATCGAAGACAAATCCCAGAAACCTGCAAGTAACCGACGGATGTAAACTTGATTTGGTGAAATTAATGATAAATCCGAAAGATTGGAGAAGAGTAAGAGATGCCTCAACGTTAGTTTGACACTCCTGAAAAGAGGAGCCGAGAAGTAAAGAATCATCTAGGTAAATGACAGATTGAAAACCCCGTTCGCGGAGATGGGCAAAAACCGGCCTCATGATCTTGGTAAAAATAAACGGGGCAGTGGACAGACCGAACGGCAAGGCGGTAAACTGGTATGTTTACGAGCCATTGAAAACGAAGAAATTTTCGATCTCGAACTGATATTGAAACCAGCAGGTAGGCGTCCTCAAGGTCAAGCGAGGCCATGTGCATACCCGGTAACATGAGGCGCACGACCGTCCGCCAGTCCTCGAGTTTAAAATGAGGCGGAGTTATTTGTTTAGTGCCCGTAAATTGAGGATATGATAAGCCTCAATGGCGTCCAACACTACCGTGTCCGTTGTTAAAGCGCGCCATTGTTCGAGAAATTTGCTCAAGCGACCAGCAGATCTTACAGTATTTAACGATGACGATGAGGCCGGAAGCGGGACTGAGAGCGGTAGTGACGGCTCGTGGACCGATAAGCTCCTGCACGGCGAGCCTGTTCTGGACGAGTCCTCTTTCCCACTGAAATTGACAATTTTGCGACCTCGCGCCCTGCCCGCTCACATACCTGCGCTGCCCTGAGGGTGTCGGCGAAGTTCTAGCCAAAAAGAAAATTGTCCACTGGGGCTGTCTCAGCAGCGTTTTTCCCAAGGATATTCAGGGATGGCTTGGTAAAAGCTCGTCTACTTAATGACAGGCGGAAATTGTGGTCTGCAAGCAAATGTAAGCCCTCGGCGAAAACTGTTAGGACTGACCGAGCCTCGTTCTGGAGGCCAGCCAAAAACTCCGGCCTAAGTAAGCCTGAGATGTCTGTGCTGAAGGCATTAAGGCAAGCGCCCACCTGAGCCTGTAAGAGGGCCTGATATTCATCCCTCTTAATCACCGAGGGCGTTGAGGCAGGTAAAATATCCTTGTTGAGTTGCGGAGGAGTCAGCGACGAGAGATTGCCCTTGGCCTCATATTTGGCCAGCAACCTGGTGCGAAGCTCTTCAGATAACCCGCCTTTAGACTCTGTCTGACTAGAGTTAAGCACAGTGACATTCCAGTTGGAAGTCGTAGGAGACTGATCAATGGCCCCTGTCGCGGATCCGACGGGCTGAGCTCCCGTCGGGCAGCGAGCGAACGCGCTGATGTCGCCCAGCGCAGGGCGCGGTGAGTAAGGAGAGCGAGTCGTACACAGTTTGTCACTTTGTTTGAAATCACTTTATTAATTGCACGCCACTTCTCGAGAATGCAGTTCGACGGCAAAAGATGTTGAGACAGAGATCTTCCTGTGTCGACGGCCGGGTCAGCCGAGCGCGACGGAAATCTTGAGCGCGAGCGACGGAGATCTTCCGCGACCCTGGCGCGCGTCCGCGAGCCGTCGAACGGGCTTTGTCTCGAAAGCGTGGGTGTCAAAATGTCGTTACACAATATACACAAAATTACCGCGCACAAAGTAAATAACCGAGTAATGCGAAGGAAGAACGCGAGACGCGTCGAACGAGCCACGATCCGGTTGATCGTGGTTTACAATCGCGGAGGCCGCGGAGGCCTTGACTGATAGCGCACGCACGGCGCGAGCGGAAACGACGGACGAAATTCGCCGACTTGCGAATAAGAGCACAGAGCTGGCCCGAGAGAGATAGATTGACTCTCGGCGCTCGAGCGGAGGCGCGGCGATGCTGCGGCTCCACCGCGCGGAAGGCAGCGCGAATGCAACGGAGCTCGCGGTCCCGCTAGAAGAAACGATAGCCGGTGGACCGAGTGCACGCGACGAGCTCGCCGATTCCGTTGCCTGCGCTTGAGATCAGCTGTTTTCCAGCTTACCGAGACGTGCTCCTCTCGTTGAAGATGCGAAGCACGGACTGACTGACTGCCTTACTGCCCTCGTCGTCGACGAGGGCGGCTTTTAAAGAAAAAGCACTTGGCGACAAGTCGCTCGCTGGTTGGTCGCGGCTGCCGAATCTTCTCGATCATTGCCTAATAAGGTCCGCGTGGTAACAGCGGCGATCTAACGCGAGAGAAGAGTAGCGCATTTGTTTGTTTGTTTGCGCGAGTGGTCGGCATGGCAACCGCGACCAAACAGCGAAATCAGTGCAGAAAAAATGTAGACTCGCGCTGCGGCTAGCGCGAGCTTGTCGCGATGCTGATGATCGAACGTTCTAGAACGTTCGATCGCCTTATGCTAAAAATGAAATCTCGCTCTCGAACAGCCCCAAACAAATTGCTGACCAGAGACGCTGCAGGATCCAATGCAGATGGGGCCTCAACGATGGGTATGTCAACTAGTTGCGCACACCGAGGAGACGAAGGACGCTCACCAGGAACCTCGCCAGAACGTGACCCTTCTAAGAAGGAGAATGAGCAGAAGAACAAGTCGGTTATGTCCTCTCTTTGCCAGAAAAGATTTTCCACTGGGTCAACAAGAGGACATACCTGGTACGATGCCCCGGTCCGCTTGTGCGGCCGGCTGTTCTTCGATGCTCGGCTCAGAACCAGGGGACTGAGTCCCGGACGCTGGAAATAACGCATCAGTGGCGGGAGAGTTCGGCGTGAGCGGCCTAACCCTCTGAGGCGGGATCGGCGATGGGAGGTTATGATCACCGACTTGGTGAGACAGGAGCCTCCACTAACACGTCGCGAAGACGTTCCCGAGAGCCTGTCCGCCGAAGAGAGCGATCACTCGACGAACATCGCCAAACGGAGATCCAAGAATGGCGCGATTCTCTTCGCGATCGTGACCGGGTACGCGAACGCTCGTCTCGACTGCGATGCGATCGTGACCGGGTACGCGAACACTCGTCTTGACTGCGATACGAGCGTGACACGCGTTCGTCTCGCGATCGCCGCGAGGACGACTTTTTCTTGTATTTTCGTATAACCTAAAACACTGAGAAACAAAACAAACCTGTTGACCGAACGAACGAACAGAACACAAATGAGGACGCAGCGTGCGCAGGAGGCGCGTGAAGGCCCGCGAGGGCGCAGGCTGGGCGCCGTCGTTTTTGTTTTTGGCGGCGATTTGAAATCTGTTGTCGGGACGCGTGCAAGAGCATGACTACATAGTTTTCCATCCGGACGAGACATACTTGGGCATAATTATAATATAAATGTAGCATTATTGTGTTTGTTGATGTTTCCCAGATAGCACGATGAATTCTTTAAGTGTTCCTAAAGTTTTCTCCTTTCTGACGTTTAAGCACAGATTTCTATGAAAATAGTACGTACAAATAATATCATGTGTTATATGGGTACCTTATGTTTCCTTCAAACTCTATAACTTTTATTTAAAAAGTATTCCTAAAAAACTTACGAATTCTCCTTTTGTTTATATTTTTTTCTTTCTTCATTTTCCTTTATTTTCAGTACCCATACAGCACATGATATCATTTGTATTGTATTTTCATAGCAATTTGTGTTTAGATTGACGTCAGAAAAGAGAAAACTTTAGGAACACTTAAAGAATTCATCGTACTATCTTCGAAACATTTATAAACACAGTAATGCTACATCATACATACATACATATATATACAGGGTCATCGAAAAGTATCGGACCCCCCTAATATCTTCAGTTAGAATTTTGGAGAAAATATCCAATAGCAAAGTTATATGGCTTCAAGCGAGAAGTAAGATGATGACCTTGACTTTGACCTTGACCATGTCCTTCAAGGTCATTTCAAGATCAACCTTATTTTTTTTAATGGAATCCTTTACATTTTATTGCAAATTCTTATAGCTTATCTCGAGAGCTTTCCAAAACGCTAGAATAAAATATTTTTTCATTAAGTACTTTATGAGTTATAAAGGTTTGAAGTTAACAATTTGTTAAGTGGCGTGTGGGTCCGGCCAGTTAAGGCAAGAGTGGCGTGTAGATCCGGCAAGTTAAGACAAGAGTGGCGTGTGGGTCCGGCCAGTTAAGGCAAGAGTGGCGTGTGGGTCCTGCCAGTTAAGGCAAGAGTGACGGGTGTATATCAGTTAGACACGGGGCAATTGGACACAGTCCAATCACAAGTCGCTGTTCCAAGGGACCCTACAAATGTCTCTAATCACACGGTGCTGTGATTGGCTGTGTCCAAATGCACCGTGTCCAAGTGCACCGCTTACAAGAGTGTGGGTCCGGCCAATTAAGGCAAGAGTGGCGTGTGGGTCCGGCCAGTTAAGGCAAGAGTGGCGTGTGGGTCCTGCCAGTTAAGGCAAGAGTGACGGGTGTATATCAGTTAGACACGGGGCAATTGGACACAGTCCAATCACAAGTCGCTGTTCCAAGGGACCCTACAAATGTCTCTAATCACACGGTGCTGTGATTGGCTGTGTCCAAATGCACCGTGTCCAAGTGCACCGCTTACAAGAGTGTGGGTCCGGCCAATTAAGGCAAGAGTGGCGTGTGGGTCCGGCCAGTTAAGGCAAGAGTGGCGTGTGGGTCCTGCCAGTTAAGGCAAGAGTGACGGGTGTATATCAGTTAGACACGGGGCAATTGGACACAGTCCAATCACAAGTCGCTGTTCCAAGGGACCCTACAAATGTCTCTAATCACACGGTGCTGTGATTGGCTGTGTCCAAATGCACCGTGTCCAAGTGCACCGCTTACAAGAGTGTGGGTCCGGCCAATTAAGGCAAGAGTGGCGTGTGGGTCCGGCCAGTTAAGGCAAGAGTGGCGTGTGGGTCCTGCCAGTTAAGGCAAGAGTGACGGGTGTATATCAGTTAGACACGGGGCAATTGGACACAGTCCAATCACAAGTCGCTGTTCCAAGGGACCCTACAAATGTCTCTAATCACACGGTGCTGTGATTGGCTGTGTCCAAATGCACCGTGTCCAAGTGCACCGCTTACAAGAGTGTGGGTCCGGCCAATTAAGGCAAGAGTGGCGTGTGGGTCCGGCCAGTTAAGGCAAGAGTGGCGTGTGGGTCCTGCCAGTTAAGGCAAGAGTGACGGGTGTATATCAGTTAGACACGGGGCAATTGGACACAGTCCAATCACAAGTCGCTGTTCCAAGGGACCCTACAAATGTCTCTAATCACACGGTGCTGTGATTGGCTGTGTCCAAATGCACCGTGTCCAAGTGCACCGCTTACAAGAGTGTGGGTCCGGCCAATTAAGGCAAGAGTGGCGTGTGGGTCCGGCCAGTTAAGGCAAGAGTGGCGTGTGGGTCCTGCCAGTTAAGGCAAGAGTGACGGGTGTATATCAGTTAGACACGGGGCAATTGGACACAGTCCAATCACAAGTCGCTGTTCCAAGGGACCCTACAAATGTCTCTAATCACACGGTGCTGTGATTGGCTGTGTCCAAATGCACCGTGTCCAAGTGCACCGCTTACAAGAGTGTGGGTCCGGCCAATTAAGGCAAGAGTGGCGTGTGGGTCCGGCCAGTTAAGGCAAGAGTGGCGTGTGGGTCCTGCCAGTTAAGGCAAGAGTGACGGGTGTATATCAGTTAGACACGGGGCAATTGGACACAGTCCAATCACAAGTCGCTGTTCCAAGGGACCCTACAAATGTCTCTAATCACACGGTGCTGTGATTGGCTGTGTCCAAATGCACCGTGTCCAAGTGCACCGCTTACAAGAGTGTGGGTCCGGCCAATTAAGGCAAGAGTGGCGTGTGGGTCCGGCCAGTTAAGGCAAGAGTGGCGTGTGGGTCCTGCCAGTTAAGGCAAGAGTGACGGGTGTATATCAGTTAGACACGGGGCAATTGGACACAGTCCAATCACAAGTCGCTGTTCCAAGGGACCCTACAAATGTCTCTAATCACACGGTGCTGTGATTGGCTGTGTCCAAATGCACCGTGTCCAAGTGCACCGCTTACAAGAGTGTGGGTCCGGCCAATTAAGGCAAGAGTGGCGTGTGGGTCCGGCCAGTTAAGGCAAGAGTGGCGTGTGGGTCCTGCCAGTTAAGGCAAGAGTGACGGGTGTATATCAGTTAGACACGGGGCAATTGGACACAGTCCAATCACAAGTCGCTGTTCCAAGGGACCCTACAAATGTCTCTAATCACACGGTGCTGTGATTGGCTGTGTCCAAATGCACCGTGTCCAAGTGCACCGCTTACAAGAGTGTGGGTCCGGCCAATTAAGGCAAGAGTGGCGTGTGGGTCCGGCCAGTTAAGGCAAGAGTGGCGTGTGGGTCCTGCCAGTTAAGGCAAGAGTGACGGGTGTATATCAGTTAGACACGGGGCAATTGGACACAGTCCAATCACAAGTCGCTGTTCCAAGGGACCCTACAAATGTCTCTAATCACACGGTGCTGTGATTGGCTGTGTCCAAATGCACCGTGTCCAAGTGCACCGCTTACAAGAGTGTGGGTCCGGCCAATTAAGGCAAGAGTGGCGTGTGGGTCCGGCCAGTTAAGGCAAGAGTGGCGTGTGGGTCCTGCCAGTTAAGGCAAGAGTGACGGGTGTATATCAGTTAGACACGGGGCAATTGGACACAGTCCAATCACAAGTCGCTGTTCCAAGGGACCCTACAAATGTCTCTAATCACACGGTGCTGTGATTGGCTGTGTCCAAATGCACCGTGTCCAAGTGCACCGCTTACAAGAGTGTGGGTCCGGCCAATTAAGGCAAGAGTGGCGTGTGGGTCCGGCCAGTTAAGGCAAGAGTGGCGTGTGGGTCCTGCCAGTTAAGGCAAGAGTGACGGGTGTATATCAGTTAGACACGGGGCAATTGGACACAGTCCAATCACAAGTCGCTGTTCCAAGGGACCCTACAAATGTCTCTAATCACACGGTGCTGTGATTGGCTGTGTCCAAATGCACCGTGTCCAAGTGCACCGCTTACAAGAGTGTGGGTCCGGCCAATTAAGGCAAGAGTGGCGTGTGGGTCCGGCCAGTTAAGGCAAGAGTGGCGTGTGGGTCCTGCCAGTTAAGGCAAGAGTGACGGGTGTATATCAGTTAGACACGGGGCAATTGGACACAGTCCAATCACAAGTCGCTGTTCCAAGGGACCCTACAAATGTCTCTAATCACACGGTGCTGTGATTGGCTGTGTCCAAATGCACCGTGTCCAAGTGCACCGCTTACAAGAGTGTGGGTCCGGCCAATTAAGGCAAGAGTGGCGTGTGGGTCCGGCCAGTTAAGGCAAGAGTGGCGTGTGGGTCCTGCCAGTTAAGGCAAGAGTGACGGGTGTATATCAGTTAGACACGGGGCAATTGGACACAGTCCAATCACAAGTCGCTGTTCCAAGGGACCCTACAAATGTCTCTAATCACACGGTGCTGTGATTGGCTGTGTCCAAATGCACCGTGTCCAAGTGCACCGCTTACAAGAGTGTGGGTCCGGCCAATTAAGGCAAGAGTGGCGTGTGGGTCCGGCCAGTTAAGGCAAGAGTGGCGTGTGGGTCCTGCCAGTTAAGGCAAGAGTGACGGGTGTATATCAGTTAGACACGGGGCAATTGGACACAGTCCAATCACAAGTCGCTGTTCCAAGGGACCCTACAAATGTCTCTAATCACACGGTGCTGTGATTGGCTGTGTCCAAATGCACCGTGTCCAAGTGCACCGCTTACAAGAGTGTGGGTCCGGCCAATTAAGGCAAGAGTGGCGTGTGGGTCCGGCCAGTTAAGGCAAGAGTGGCGTGTGGGTCCTGCCAGTTAAGGCAAGAGTGACGGGTGTATATCAGTTAGACACGGGGCAATTGGACACAGTCCAATCACAAGTCGCTGTTCCAAGGGACCCTACAAATGTCTCTAATCACACGGTGCTGTGATTGGCTGTGTCCAAATGCACCGTGTCCAAGTGCACCGCTTACAAGAGTGTGGGTCCGGCCAATTAAGGCAAGAGTGGCGTGTGGGTCCGGCCAGTTAAGGCAAGAGTGGCGTGTGGGTCCTGCCAGTTAAGGCAAGAGTGACGGGTGTATATCAGTTAGACACGGGGCAATTGGACACAGTCCAATCACAAGTCGCTGTTCCAAGGGACCCTACAAATGTCTCTAATCACACGGTGCTGTGATTGGCTGTGTCCAAATGCACCGTGTCCAAGTGCACCGCTTACAAGAGTGTGG
Source organism: Odontomachus brunneus (assembly GCF_010583005.1). NCBI lineage: Eukaryota > Metazoa > Arthropoda > Insecta > Hymenoptera > Formicidae > Odontomachus > Odontomachus brunneus. Next base: position 11,679 of record NW_022639496.1, read on the forward strand.
GTCCGGCCAATTAAGGCAAGAGTGGCGTGTGGGTCCGGCCAGTTAAGGCAAGAGTGGCGTGTGGGTCCTGCCAGTTAAGGCAAGAGTGACGGGTGTATATCAGTTAGACACGGGGCAATTGGACACAGTCCAATCACAAGTCGCTGTTCCAAGGGACCCTACAAATGTCTCTAATCACACGGTGCTGTGATTGGCTGTGTCCAAATGCACCGTGTCCAAGTGCACCGCTTACAAGAGTGTGGGTCCGGCCAATTAAGGCAAGAGTGGCGTGTGGGTCCGGCCAGTTAAGGCGAATTTCATTCCAATTGGTCAGCTTGGGCAAAATATTCAATTGTACCAAACATTTCACAACGAATGTTCAAATTGTTGCCCTTCAACAGCCTGGCAATGTGCCAATCTATTATAAACAGCTAAAATCGCATTCCGGTACGTTTCCGGCGGTATTAGTTCTATCTCTCGAGTTATTCTCCCTCTTAAATCACCTAAACCTTGAGGCTTGGTGGCATAAACTTTACTTTTCAAGTAACCCCACAAAAAAAAAGTTAAGTGGGGTCAAGTCCGGAGACCGAGGTGGCCACTCAATATGACCCCTTCGCCCTATCCACCTGCCCTGAAAGACCTCATTCAAATATTGACGGACAATGACACCATAATGAGGTGGAGCTCCATCCTGTTGGAAATAAATTTCATTCATATTTCCACCAGCTATGTCTCGAATAGCTGGAACAATTTGTTCGCGAAGCATGACTGTATATACCTGTGCTGTTAAATTGTCTTCAATGAAAAAAGGGCCAACTGGTCTATCATTAAGAATACTAGCCCATACGTTAACTTTTTGTGGATATTGGGTATAATTGTCTCTTTTCCAGTGAGGATTAACGTCACTCCAGTATCTACAATTGTGTCTATTTACATTTTCAGTCAGTTCAAATGTTGCCTCATCAGAGAAAACAATATTATTAAGTAATAGAGGATCGTCAACAATCATCTCCATCATAAGATCACAAAATTCGATGCGTCTATTAAAATCGTCTTCGGACAACTCTTGGCACAAATGGAGTTTGTATGGATGCCATTTATTCAATTTCAAAATTTTACTGACAGATGCATGACCGATTTCGTGTTCTTGTACAACGCAATTGATGCAAATTTTCATGGGGATTTTCAACGAAAGACTGTAAAACATCTAATGCCTTATCATTATTTGTTGTTGTTTTACGTCTACCAGATCTTGGGCGGCTTTTAACGCTACCAACGTCCTCGAAACGTTGAATAGTACGGATTACAGTACTTTTAGAGATCCTATTATTTTCATTCCGAAAATTTTCATTAAATAATCGCGTTATTGTTTTATACCCTTTTTGTTGATCTCACCATTCTCGCATCATTAACAGTGTTATTCGAACTTTTTCAGAAAGCTCTGTCATTCTTAATTAGAGCAAAGAAGAATTAATTAAGATAAGTGATAGGAAATTGATCTAAATAATTTAGTAAAGAAAAATACTAATTATTAAGTGTTGGTCCAACTACCGATTTGTTTATTTCAACCAACACTAGCAAAAAGCTCGTTGAGCAACTGAAAATCTAAAGATTAATTAATAATATTTACGAAAAATTTCTGAGATATTGGAAACAAAATAAAGATGTTTGGGACAATCAATTGAAGCGCAATGGCTTCAATTGTTACAGAAAACATTTTTGGGGCTGTTTATTTTCGTCCACGAGGTGACTGCTGCTCGCTAAGAAGAAGACAGCACTGCATCAAAGATTAAAATCAGTGATCCGTATTGTTTGCTCAAGAGCTCGTACATTGGTGCCTGCGAGAGTGAGAGAATAAAGATCAGCCCCGCCAACGCTTTCGGGCAGATTCCCGCCTTCGGACATCACGCATTCGAGCAGCTTCTCGCGATCACTTTCGGGCAGTATTCCGCCGTAGCCTACTAGCATCACCGCTTGAAACCGTACAATTTTGCTATTGGACATTTTTTTCAAAATGCATTCTTACTGAAAATATTAGGGGGATCCAACACTTTTTGATTAATGTAATTTCTTTAAACCAATTAATTGATCTCATTATTCCGCGCATAAAAGTATTAAGATTATGATTACTGAAAACTAAATAATATTTTACAAGATATTTTACATTTTGTGTCAAAAAATTATTAACTCCAAACCTTTATAATTCAAAAAGTACTTAATGAAAAAAAGTTTTATTCTAGCGTTTTGGAAAGCTCTCGAGATAAGCTATA
>NW_022639496.1:14277-15193 GCF_010583005.1 Odontomachus brunneus
AGATAAGCTACAAGAATATACAATAAAAAATGGGGGTATCCATTTAAAAACATCATTGTGACCTTGACCTGATCTTTATGACGCAACTCAAGGTCAAACTGCTAATATCATAAAATAGATCTTTTTAAACCCTACAACTTTTCTATTTAACATTTTTTTATACAACGCTTTGTTTTCGAGATATTCAGGTGTTCCGGTACATAATATTCACCCTGTATATATATATATATATATATATATATATATATATATATATTGATGTAACATTACTTATTCTATTTATTATTTTTTATTGTTTATTAGTTAAATAGCGTGCATCTGTATTGTTTTAATAAATGAAATAGGCTGTACATAAACGGAATATAAATAATATATAATTAAAAATAAATAATAATAAGGTAGAAGGAGAAAAGAAGACAGAGAGAGAGGGAGAGAGAGAGACAGAAAGACAGTGACACATTGAGAGGGGAAGAGGGAGGGAGAGGGAGAAAGAGAGAGAGAGAGAGAGAGAATAAATATCTATATATTTATTCTATTTATTTACCCCATGTCTCCGTTTCTCTCCGTTTCTCTTCGTTTCTCTCTCGCTCTCCTCCTCCCTCCCTCCCTCTTTTCTTCCCTATCTCCTTCCTTCTCCCTCTCTCTTTCTCTCCCCCTCTCTCTCTCTTTCTAATAAAGGGTTTCAGGAAGAATTTTAGATTAAAATAGTTTATTTTTTTTAATTACATTTTGTTTTCTTTATCATTTATTTTTGATCAATATTTACGACCTCTCCTCGGTCCCGAATTATAGTGAGCGGACGACATTTTATATAGAAATTCCATAAACCGCTTCTGCTGGATTCTTGCTCCCGCTCTTGTGTCTTCTTTGTCCTATATATTATAAATACATATATTTTACATATACAATATTATTC
>NW_022639496.1:15203-15704 GCF_010583005.1 Odontomachus brunneus
TGTCCTATATATTATAAATATATGTATTTTCGATATACAATATTATTTGAATTTATTAATAAATATAAGTTTAGAACCGAGTTTATAAATTTAAAGCCGGTACTACATTTTACACATTACGGATGCGGATTGGACTCGAATTACGAGCTGCGAATCGTTAACTAGCCAATAAATCTGACTATTTCAGTTAAACTAGCTAGTCAACGATTTGAAATTTACAATTAATATCTAGTTCGCATCCGCAATGCGTAGTGTAATATGGCTTAAACTAATTCGGATTCGAAAATTATCCGAATAGTGCAGATAATGATAAAATACCTTATAAATGGGCAAAAGCCGGAGCAGGAGCGGCAGCGACAGCGGGAGCTAGAGGACCAGCAGGAGCGGGAGCTGGAGTGCCAGCAGGAACGGAAGATGGAGGGCCACCGGGAACGGGAGCTGGAGCAGCAGCGGGAGCGGGAACAATTTTATTACCCGCATTTATATTTGACTCTTCGATTT
>NW_022639496.1:15714-15939 GCF_010583005.1 Odontomachus brunneus
CCGAGGCGCGTGCGATCGGTGTTGCCGGTGCAACTCGGAATGGTGGGCGGTCGCGGTGGCGGCAAGCCGCGATCCGGGCTCTGGGCCGCGTCGTCCCTTGGTTTGACTTCCACCCGGCACGTCGTCGTCTGGAACAGTGTGCTCTGGAGTCACGGTCGAAGCCCGACACGCTCTCCTCTGAACTCGATCGGCGGCCGAAACCCGGCACGTCGTCGTCTGGAACAA
>NW_022639496.1:16447-17025 GCF_010583005.1 Odontomachus brunneus
GAATTTATTAATAAATATAAGTTTAGAACCGAGTTTATAAATTTAAAGCCGGTACTACATTTTACACATTACGGATGCGGATTGGACTCGAATTACGAGCTGCGAATCGTTAACTAGCCAATAAATCTGACTATTTCAGTTAAACTAGCTAGTCAACGATTTGAAATTTACAATTAATATCTAGTTCGCATCCGCAATGCGTAGTGTAATATGGCTTAAACTAATTCGGATTCGAAAATTATCCGAATAGTGCAGATAATGATAAAATACCTTATAAATGGGCAAAAGCCGGAGCAGGAGCGGCAGCGACAGCGGGAGCTAGAGGACCAGCAGGAGCGGGAGCTGGAGTGCCAGCAGGAACGGAAGATGGAGGGCCACCGGGAACGGGAGCTGGAGCAGCAGCGGGAGCGGGAACAATTTTATTACCCGCATTTATATTTGACTCTTCGATTTCCATTTGAAGCAATTCTTCTTTTAGGATAAACTATAAAAATAATATATATTATAATATATAATAATAAGATTATATATATATATATATATATATATATATATATATATATATATATATATATATA
>NW_022639496.1:17452-22184 GCF_010583005.1 Odontomachus brunneus
TGGAGTCACGGTCGAAGCCCGACACGCTCTCCTCTGAACTCGATCGGCAGCCGAAATCGGGCACGTTGTCGTCTGGAACAATGTGCTCTGGAGTCACGGTCGAAGCCCGACACGCTCTCCTCTGAACTCGATCGGCGGCCGAAACCCGGCACGTCGTCGTCTGGAACAATGTGCTTTGGAGTCACGGTCGAAGCCCGACACGCTCTCCTCTGAACTCGATCGGCGGCCGAAACCCGGCACGTCGTCGTCTGGAACAATGTGCTTTGGAGTCACGGTCGAAGCCCGACGCGCTCTCCTCTGAATTCGATCGGCGGCCGAAACCCGGCACGTCGTCGTCTGGAACGGTGTGCCTCGAGAGGCTGAGTTCGCGGTGTCACGCTCCCGTGCTGGTCTCCTAGGAGACCGGCGGTGAACTCGTCTCGATGGTTCCGCGAGCCCCCCTTTTATAGAGGCGGCCGCGGAAATTTAACTGCGAGTGCTGCCCCAACCTCGCATTCGCGCCGCGTAGCGGCGACTGGGAGGACTATCTGGTCGTCTAACGGGTGTCGGGCAGCGAAATTAAGCACAGCAGGGAGAACGTAATATAAATATATTTTAACTTTGCCAATGGTCGAGAACAACGAAAGGAAACAGACTAGAACTTTAGACTTATATAATTAAATAGGAACGAGGTGGGAACGCTTCGTTACATATATATAAGAAAATGATCTTACATCGTTCTCGTCGATTACGTTCATTATAGCACAATAATGAATAAATGAATACAGTCGACCGTTTTTATTTTATATTTAGCATACATGTGGTCTATTCTTTATATAGTTGAAAGATGAGTACCGATTGACCATGATACGATTAGGTACAGATTATATTGGTAATAATAGATAGGTACAGATTATAATGATTATAATAGATAGGCCTGTTCGTTTTTGTTTTCGATGCAGCAAGATTTGATATAACAGATCCTGCATCAAATTTGTTATGTATTTGCCATCAAAAGTTGATAGCAAGCTCTGCTCGAAATCTGTTCGCGCTGGTTTGCCTATCTAGGTACATCTATTTATTATCAAATGACACGATAGTGTCGCGAAGCCAAGTACAAGCGCGAAGCATTGGCGGTCTACCGTGTTATATTACGCGACGACTTTAGTTGAATGTTACATCATCATTTCGGCTATAATGGCTGAATTGACGAAGTTCTGGAGAGACTTAATCGATTCCTTGGGTTTACATTACTTAATAAAACTGTCTTTACTTTTTCTCTACGTGTTCCAGAAGCTATTCAGACTTTGAGCTATTTTAGCTCAAAGTCTGAATTCGTGAATTTACGCGTAAGAAACGTCTCCTCACCACAGAAATGTGCATTCACATATGTTCTCCGTTAGATGGCGGCATGCTGAGAGTACCGATATATTTATCGACTTGTAACTGTCATCGCGGCGGAGTCGAATGACAGTTCGCATGTACGAGAATGGGGTTATAACAAGGTTATATTTTTAATGTATTGCGACGACACTCGCGAACGGAAGTTTCGCGAGCGACGGCAAACAGTCGCCTGTTCGCCGCGTCGGCAAATTGCCGTCGGCTCCCGGACACGCCACTAAGATTTTCGCGAGAGTTGGGCGCCAGGTACGGAAAGGCCGCACCACCTCGATAAACGCGAGAGTAGATGATTATTATACAAAAGATACGCGTCCCGGAACCGTCGGGACCGGTAGCTCGTATTAAATTAAAGTCGGAGACGGGATGGGTTAGGGGAAGGCGAAATTACTGGACTCGATATTAATAATAAAGAGACGTTTATTCGGGGACTCTCGCACGTCCCGATAGTCAGTATACGCGAGACGGTACAATTCGCGAGACGTTACACGAAACCCGAGGACGCTTTCCTCGGGCGAGCCTTTCCTATTCGCGCCACCACTCTGCGGACGAGACACGACACGATACGATACGGTGCGCGACACAATTAAATTTTGAGCAGATGGTCGATCTTACAGAATTCGGTGACGACCCTGGCGTCGGCGGCGGCGTCAGCGGTGACAGCAGCGGTGGCGGTCCTCTCTTTTTCTCTCCTCGTCCACTCTCTCGTTCCGATCACGCTCCCTCGCTCCGCTCTCTCTCCCTCGCTCCGCTCTCTCGCGTTCACACTCCGCTCCCTCGTTCTCTTTTTCTCTCTCTCTCTCTCGCTCCTCTCTCTCTTTCGCTCTCTCTCTGCTCTGTCTTTCGCTCTCTTTCTCTCACACACGATCGGCACGGTAGTCCACACAGTCTGTGCGCGGCAACGGTCGCGGTAAGGCTGTCAGCTGATTGTTCCTGGGAGGATCGCGTATCCTCGCGGATCCTCCCTCGTCGCTGCCCCCCTCGTCCTGGGGTCGTCGATCGTCGAGAATCGGCAGATTTCGGTAATGTGGTCTCGAGACACTTTTCGTCTCGAGACACTGTTGACATCGGGAGTTCGCCTGTTGTCTCTCTCGACTCTCCCGTTTTTTTTGCCGCGTTCCTCACGACGGCTGCTTCGCTAAAAGTAAATACAGCTGATTCGTCTAAGCGATACTGTATTATAACTACGATAGCTTCTCAGCGATAGAATATTCTCTATTGCTGAGCGCCCGATAATTCGCGATAATATATTTGAATCACAAAGTACGAGAGTGCGATTCACCTGAGTGAGGGCTTCGCTCGTGGTCGTCCTCTGCATCCTCCCTCCTCGATGTCCTCTGCTTCTCGTTGTCCTCCGCTCCTCGTCCTGATGGCCGGCAAGGGACGTCGAGGGGCACAAAATTCGGGACGCGCTGACTTTCGCATCTGCTCCGCTCGCAAAAATCGCTTCTTCGCTTTGTTCTAAATATTCACAACAAACAATCCGACGGAACGCGATATTCGGCAAGGTCTCGAGAAACCGTTAGCGACACGGCACGCGATAAACATTCTCACTAATCGGTACGGGGTTCTTGAGACGGGCGCCTCCACGGCTGCCACGTCACAGTATAATAGTCTTAAAAGTTTCAAAGTGTGTTTGCCGTGATAATTTTGAAGAAAAACTATGGTGGAGTTAACAAGGATAATATCAGGTAAGTATTATTATAATATATAAAAACATATAATGATTAGAATGTATAAAAACATATAATGATGTAAAATTTGACTACTTGGTGTCGTTTTTACTTTTTATAACTAAATTAAATAATAAGGAGATAAAAGAGGAAGGAAAAGAAAAGAAAGAGAGAAAGGAAAGAATATGCGAGAAGAAATGAAGAGGAGACAAAAAATGAAGATAAATGGTGAAACGGTAAAAAAACCTTAAGAGAGCGAGATGGAAAGACAAGAAGAATATGTGAGTGAGTAAGAAAATAAATAAATAAAAGATAGACAATAAGTAAGTAAATAAATTAATTTTTTTGTCTACCACAACAATAAGTAATAAATAAGTATTGCTTCATATAATATAGGATAACTTATAATCCCAGCAAACACAATGTTACATGTAACGTACATGTTAGTTACAATTTCCTACTCAGTAATATAACTGTTATATAACATGTTATATTTATGTTATTACATGTTATATAACATGTAATATAACTGTTATATAACATGTTATATAACATGTTATATAACATGTTATATAACATGTTTATGTTATTACATGTTATATAACATGTAATATAACTGTTATATAACATGTTATATAACAGTTATATTGCTGAGTAGGAAATTGCAACTAACATGTTACGTTACATGTAACATTGTGTTTGCTGGGATGATATAGAACTAGGATATTCTTTATGTTGTTCTTTATGTTGTTAGAATTTTATTTAAACAGGGTAAGAAGAAAGAAAGAAAGTACAGAAAGCGAGAAGAAAAAGAGAAACTATAAGGAAAGAAGAAAGTAGTACATAGATAGATAAGGAACAAAAAATATAAATAAAGAAGAGAGAAAAGAGAGATATGCAAGAAAGTAAAATAAGTAAGGTTATTTTTTAAAAGTAATTCATTATTATTATTTGTTATTTAAAAAAATATATTGTTACTTGAATATTTAGTGTTGTTTCTACTGTTTATTTTTATAGCTAAATTAAGTAATAAGGAGGTAAAAAAGGAAAGGAAAGAAGAGGAGAAGAAAAGAAAGAGAGAAAAGAGAGAATATGTGAGAAGAAATGAAGAGGAGACTGAAAAGAGATACTTATAAGAGATACTTTTATGGTAAAAAAAACTATAAGCTATCTGAGAAACATTTACAAACATAGTAACGCTACATCATGTATGTATTGATTAATATAATAATACTCGCTCAACAATATAACTATTACATACATGTATTATATGTAACTCATATTGTTAAGTGAAAATTATAATATTAATTTTTGTATAATATTAGCGTTACTGTGTTTGTTAACGTTTCCCAGATAGCACAATAAATTCTTTAAGTATCAATCTGAGCACAGATTTCTATAAAAATAGTACGTACAAATAATATCATATGTTATATGGGTACCTTATGTTTCTTTCAAACTCTATAACATTTATTTAAAAAGTGTTCCTAAAAAACTTACGAATTCCCCTTTTGTTTATATTTTTTTCTTTTCTTTTTTCCTTTATTTTCAGTACCTATACAGTACATATCATTTGTATGTACTATTTTCATAGCAATCTGTATTCAGATTGACGTCAGAAAAGAGAAAACTTTAGGAACACTTAAATAATTCATCGTGCTATCTGCGAAACATTTACAAAC